>NC_090339.1:47826560-47886560 GCF_035084215.1 Heptranchias perlo | reverse complement strand
AAGAGAAAAAGAGAGAGAGGAAGAGAGAGAGAGGGAGAGAGAGAGAGGGGGGAGTAAGAGAAAGAGAGAGAAAGAGAGAGAGAGGGAGCGAGAGCGAGAGAGGGAGCGAGAGCGAGAGAGGGAGCGAGAGCGAGAGAGGGAGCGAGAGCGAGAGAGGGAGCGAGAGCGAGAGAGGGAGCGAGAGCGAGAGAGAGGGAGCGAGCGAGAGAGGGAGCGAGCGAGAGAGGGAGCGAGAGCGAGAGGGAGAGGGAGCGAGAGAGGGAGGGAGAGGGAGAGAGAGAGGGAGAGAGAGGGAGAGAGAGAGGGAGAGAGAGGGAGAGGGAGCGAGAGAGAGCGCGAGAGCGAGAGGGAGGGAGCGAGAGGGAGGGAGCGAGAGCGAGGGAGCGAGAGGGAGGGAGCGAGAGAGAGGGAGCGAGAGCGAGGGAGCGAGAGAGAGGGAGCGAGAGAGAGGGAGCGAGAGAGAGGGAGCGAGAGAGAGGGAGCGAGAGAGAGGGAGCGAGAGAGAGGGAGCGAGAGAGAGGGAGCGAGAGAGAGGGAGCGAGAGAGAGGGAGCGAGAGAGAGGGAGCGAGAGAGAGGGAGCGAGAGAGAGGGAGCGAGAGAGAGGGAGCGAGAGAGAGGGAGCGAGAGAGAGGGAGCGAGAGAGAGGGAGCGAGAGAGAGGGAGCGAGAGAGAGGGAGCGAGAGAGAGGGAGCGAGAGAGAGGGAGCGAGAGAGAGGGAGCGAGAGAGAGGGAGGGAGAGAGAGGGAGGGAGAGAGAGGGAGGAAGAGAGAGGGAGGAAGAGAGAGGGAGGAAGAGAGAGGGAGGAAGAGAGAGGGAGGAAGAGAGAGGGAGGAAGAGAGAGGGAGGAAGAGAGAGAGAGAGAAAAAAAAGAGAAAAGAGAGAGAGAGAGAGAGAGAGAGAGAGAGAAAGAAAAGAGAGAGAGAGAAAAAAGAGAAAAAAAAAAGAAAGAATGATCGGGAAAGACGACAAAACCGATGACAGGAGGAGATAATAACCAGTGCAGCAAAACCCTGTGGTTTTGGACTTGTCCAACACATTGTCCTCATAATAGATGTTGAGCAAAGACTAAGGCAACGGAAAGGGCAGTCAAGAGCAACACCACGGCACCGCAGGTTCAGGCGTTACCAGAGAAAGAAAGGGACACTCGCAGTGAGAATAGGTGTGTGATTGTTGTGGGGTGTTCTATAACTATGGTTTGACAGCTACTTTTGCAGCTGTTGTTGAGTGCCCCAAATGCCAAGGTAAGGGACACAAGGGAGCAGGTACAAATATTTATGAAAAGGTAGGGAAAGCAGCCAGGAGTTGTGGTTCACATAGAAATTAATGACACAGCAGTTAGTATGATGGAGCTCTTCCAGAGAGAGAATTTAAAGAGTTAGGTTCTAGACTAAAGTGCAAAGTTTCAAGGGTAATTTCAGAATTACTCTCATTGCTAGTTGCTTTTTTTTAAAAATTCGTTCATGGGATGTGGGCGTTGCTGGCAAGGCCAGCATTTATTGCCCATTCCTAATTGCCCTTGAGACGGTGGTGAGCCGCCTTCTTGAACCGCTGCAGTCCGTGTGGTGACGGTTATCCGACTGCGCTGTTAGGAAGGGAGTTCCAGGATTTTGACCGAGCGACGATGAAGGAACGGCGAAATATTTCCAAGTCGGGACGGTGTGTGACTTGGAGGGGAACGTGCAGGTGGTGTTGTTCCCATGTGCCTGCTGCTCTTGTCCTTCTCGGTGATAGAGGTCGCGGGTTTGGGACGTGCTGTCGAAGAAGCCTTGGCGAGTTGCTACAATGCATCCTGTGGATGGTACACACTGCAGCCACTGTGCGCCGGTGGTGAAGGGAGTAAATGTTTAGGGTGGTGGATGGGGTGCCAATCAAGCGGGCTGCTTTACCTTGCATGGTGTCGAGCTTCTCGAGTGTTGTTGGAGCTGCACTCATCCAAGCAAGTGGTATTCCATCACACTCCTGACTTGTGCCTTGTGGATGGTGGAAAGGCTTTGGGGAGTCAGGAGGTGAGTCACTCGCTGCAGAATACCCAGCCTCTGACCTGCTCTTGTAGCCACAGTATTTATATGGCTGGTCCAGTTAAGTTTCTGGTCAATGGTGACCTCCAGGATGTTGATGGTGGGGGATTCGGTGATGGTATGCCATTGAATGTCAAGGGGAGGTGGTTAGACTCTCTCTTGTTGGAGATGGTCATTGCCTGGCACTTATCTGGCACAAATGTTACTTGCCACTTATGAGCCCAAGCCTGGATGTTGTCCAGGTCTTGCTGCATGCGGGTTCGGACTGCTTCGTTATTTGAGGGGGTTCCGAATGGAACTGAACAGTGTGCAATCATCAGCGAACATCCCCATTTCTGACCTTATGATGGTTATTGATGAAGCAGCTGAAGATGGTTGGGCCTAGGACACTGCCCTGAGGAACTCCTGCAGCAATGCCCAGGGGCTGAGATGATTGGCCTCCAACAACCACTACCATCTTCCTTTGTGCTCGGTATGACTCCAGCCACTGGAGAGCTTTCCCCCTGATTCCCATTGACTTCAATTTTACTAGGGCTCCTTGGTGCCACACTCGGTCAAATGCTGCCTTGATGTCAAGGGCAGTCACTCTCACCTCACCTCTGGAATTCAGCTCTTTTGTCCATGTTTGCACCAAAGCTGCAATGAGGTCTGGAGCAGAATGTTCCTGGTGGAACCCAAACTGAGCATCAGTGAGCAGGTTATTGGTAAGTGCCGCATGATAGCACTGTCGACAACACCTTCCATCACTTTGCTGATGATTGAGAGTAGACTGATGGGGCAGTATTTGGCCGGATTGGATTTGTCCTGCTTTTTGTGGACAGGACATACCCGGGCAATTTTCCACATTGTCGGGTAGATGATAGTGTTGTAGCTGTACTGGAACAGCTTGGCTCGAGGCACGGCTAGTTCTGGAGCACAAGTCTTCAGCACTACAGCTGGGATGTTGTCGGGGCCCATAGCCTTTGCTGTATCCAGTGCACTCAGCCGATTCTTGATATCACGTGGAGTGAATCAAATTGGCTGAAGACTGGCTTCTGTGATGGTGGGGATTTCGGGAGGAGGCAGAGATGGATCATCTGCTCGGCACTTCTGGCTGAAGATGGTTGCAAACGCTTCAGCCTTGTCTTTTGCACTCACGTGCTGAACTCCGCCATCATTGAGGATGGGGATGTTTGCAGAGCCTCTTCCTCCCATTAGTTGTTTAATTGTCCACCACCATTCACGACTGGATGTGGCAGGACTGGTGAGCTTTGATCTGATCCGTTGGTTGTGGAATAGCTTAGCTGTGTCTATAGCATGTTGCTTCCGCTGTTTAGCATGCATGTAGTCCTGAGTTGTAGCTTCACCAGGTTGGCACCTCATTTTTAGGTACGCCTGGTGCTGCTCCTGGCATGCTCTTCCACACTCCTCATTGAGCCAGGGTTGATCCCCTGGCTTGTTGGTAATGGTAGAGTGAGGAATATGCCGGGCCATGAGGTCACAGATTGTGCTGGAATACAATTCTGCTGCTGATGGCCCACAGTGCCTCATGGATGCCCTGTTTTGAGCTGCTTGATCTGTTCTGAATCTATCCCATTTAGCACGGTGGTAGTGCCACACAACACGTTGGATGGTGTCCTCAGTGCGAAGACGGGACTTCGTCTCCACGAGGACTGTGCGATGGTCACTCCTACCAATACTGTCATGGACAGATGCATTTGCGACAGGTAGATTGGTGAGGACGAGGTCAAGTAAGTTTTTCCCTCTTGTTGGTTCGCTCACCACCTGTCGCAGGCCCAGTCTGGCAGCCATGTCCTTCAGGACTCGGCCAGCTCGGTCAGTGGTGGTGCTACTGAGCCACTCTTGGTGATGGACATTGAAGTCCCCCACCCAGAGTACATTTTGTGCCCTTGCTACCCTCAGTGCTTCCTCATCAGCTGAGGGAGGACGTTAGGTGGTAATCAGCAGGAGGTCTCCTTGCCCATTGTTTGACCTGATGACATGAGATTTCATGGGGTCCAGAGTCAATGTTGAGGACTCCCAGGGCCACTCCTTCCTGACTGTATATCACTGTACCACCACCTCTGGTGGGTCTGTCCTGCCGGTGGGACAGGACATACCCAGGAATGGTGATGGAAGAGTCTGGAACATTGGCTGAAAGGTATGATTCTATGAGTATGGCTAGGTCAGGCTGTTGCTTGACTAGTCTGTGGGACAGCTCTCCCAATTTTGGCACAAATCCCCAGATGTTAGTGAGGAGGACTTTGCAGGGTCGACTGGGCTTGGTTTGCAGTGTCTGGTGCCGGGTGGTCCGTCCGGTTTTATTCCTCTTATGACTTTTCGTAGCGAGATTTTACAACTGAGTGGCTTGCTAGGCCATTTCAGAGGGCAATTAAGAATCAACCACATTGCTGTGGGTCTAGAGTCACATTTCGGCCAGACCGGGTAAGGACGGCAGGTTTCCTTCCCTAAAGGGCATTAGTGAACCAGATGGGTTTTTACAACAATCCGGTAGTTTCATGGCTATCATTACTGATACTAGTATTTTAATTCCAGATTTTTATTTAATTCATTGAATTTAATTCATTGAATTTAAATTCGCCAGCTGCCGTGGCAGGATTTGAACTCATGACTCTGGATTTTAGTCCAGGCCTCTGGATTACTAGTCCAGTAACATAACCACTATGCCACCGTACCCTACAGGAGTGGCAAATTTATCAGGTTAATGTGTGGATCGAAATGGTGGTGTAGAAGAGAGGGTTTCAGGTTCTTAGGACAGTGGGATAAATTCTGGGGCAGAAGAAGCTTACACAGGCTAGATGGGCTTTAAATGAATTGGACCAATATTAATGTCCTTGCAGAGAAAGTAAATACAGCAGTGGGAACAGCAAACAAACAGAGAGGGGAGATCTACAAAGAAGGAAAACACGATGGAGGAAGAAAAGATGTGCAAGTCAGATGTTATGGTGCAGAGCAGGGTCTGATAGTTGATAGTTGAAGTGTAGGCATTTATATTGCAGGTAAGTGTGCTCTGCACAAACAGGGAATGGGAGAGATGGATGCCTCAAAGCTCTTTTCATAAGTGCAAAGATCTTCGGACTACAATGGAGAACTGGAGGTCCTTGCTGGAGAGGAAGTCCATTCTTCTTTCGTATGACATTAAATGTTGACGTCCAAGTTTGTCATCCACTCTATGGTCTCTGGTGATACGGAGTGAATAGACGTTATTCCACCAAGGAAGGATCTTAGCAAGCATTAGTTCACAAGATCTTGGAAAGCCTCTTCACAGCCGCACATCAGGCTATACATCATCTTCCATTTATATAAAAAGGTAATTGCAGTGCCCATATGAAGTTCTAATGCACTTCATAGGAAGGGTATTATTGAATCATAGAAAGGTTACAGCACGGAAGGAGGCCATTTGGCCCATCGAGCCTGTGCCCGTCCCACTCCCCTGCCCTATCCCCGTAGCCCTGCAAATTTTCCCTTTCAAGTACTTACTCTGTTCCCTTTTGAAAGCCATGATTGAATCTGCCTCCACCACCCCCTCAGGCAGTGTATTCCAGATCCTAACCTATCGCTGTGTAAAAAAGTTTTCCCGCCAGTCGCCTTAGGTTCTTCTGCCAGTCGCCTTAGGTTCTTCTGCCAGTCGCCTTAGGTTCTTCTGCCAGTCGCCTTAGGTTCTTCTGCCAGTCGCCTTAGGTTCTTCTGCCAGTCGCCTTAGGTTCTTCTGCCAGTCGCCTTAGGTTCTTCTGCCAGTCGCCTTAGGTTCTTCTGCCAGTCGCCTTAGGTTCTTCTGCCAGTCGCCTTAGGTTCTTCTGCCAGTCGCCTTAGGTTCTTCTGCCAGTCGCCTTAGGTTCTTCTGCCAGTCGCCTTAGGTTCTTCTGCCAGTCGCCTTAGGTTCTTCTGCCAGTCGCCTTAGGTTCTTCTGCCAGTCGCCTTAGGTTCTTCTGCCAGTCGCCTTAGGTTCTTCTGCCAGTCGCCTTAGGTTCTTCTGCCAGTCGCCTTAGGTTCTTCTGCCAGTCGCCTTAGGTTCTTCTGCCAGTCGCCTTAGGTTCTTCTGCCAGTCGCCTTAGGTTCTTCTGCCAGTCGCCTTAGGTTCTTCTGCCAGTCGCCTTAGGTTCTTCTGCCAGTCGCCTTAGGTTCTTCTGCCAGTCGCCTTAGGTTCTTCTGCCAGTCGCCTTAGGTTCTTCTGCCAGTCGCCTTAGGTTCTTCTGCCAGTCGCCTTAGGTTCTTCTGCCAGTCGCCTTAGGTTCTTCTGCCAGTCGCCTTAGGTTCTTCTGCCAGTCGCCTTAGGTTCTTCTGCCAGTCGCCTTAGGTTCTTCTGCCAGTCGCCTTAGGTTCTTCTGCCAGTCGCCTTAGGTTCTTCTGCCAGTCGCCTTAGGTTCTTCTGCCAGTCGCCTTAGGTTCTTCTGCCAGTCGCCTTAGGTTCTTCTGCCAGTCGCCTTAGGTTCTTCTGCCAGTCGCCTTAGGTTCTTCTGCCAGTCGCCTTAGGTTCTTCTGCCAGTCGCCTTAGGTTCTTCTGCCAGTCGCCTTAGGTTCTTCTGCCAGTCGCCTTAGGTTCTTCTGCCAGTCGCCTTAGGTTCTTCTGCCAGTCGCCTTAAATCTATGTCCTCTGGTTCTTGGCCCTTCCGCCAAAGGGAACAGTTTCTCTCCATCTACACTGTCTACAGACACTTCATGATTTTAAATACCTCTATCAAATCTCCTCGCAACCTTCTCTGCTCCAAGGAGAACAACCACGTAACGAAAGTC
Organism: Heptranchias perlo; assembly: GCF_035084215.1. Classification (NCBI taxonomy): domain Eukaryota; kingdom Metazoa; phylum Chordata; class Chondrichthyes; order Hexanchiformes; family Hexanchidae; genus Heptranchias; species Heptranchias perlo. Next base: position 47,879,807 of record NC_090339.1, on the reverse strand, counting down.
CCTCATCCCTGGAATCATTCTAGTAAATCTCTTCTGCACCTCTCTAAGGCCTTCACATCCTCCCTCAAGTGCGGTGCCCAGAACTGGACACAATACTCCAGTTGTGGCCAAACCAGTGTTTTATGAAGGTTCATCATGACTTCCTTGCTTTTGTACTCTTATGCCTCTATTTATAAAACCCAGGATCCCTTATGCTTTTTTTAAACACTTTCTCAACCTGCCCTACCACCATCAACGATTTGTGTACATCTACCCCCAGATCTCCCTGTTCCCATACCCATTTTAGCATGGTGCCCTTTAGTTTATATTGCCTCGCCTCATTCTTCCTACCGAAAGGAATCACATCGCATTTTTCTGCGTTAAATTTCATTTGCCACGTGTCCGCCCATGCCACCAGCCTGTCTATCACTATCCTCCTCACTGTTCACTACACTTCTAAGTTTTATGTCATCTGCAAATTTAGAAACTGTGTCCTTTACACCCAAGTCCAAGTCATTAATATATATCAAGAAAAGCTGGGTTTATCCTTACATCCTTTTTTGAACAAGGGTGTAATATTTGCAATTCTCCAGTCCTCAGGCACCACCCCGATATCCAAGGATGATTGGAAGATTATGGTCAGTACCTCTGCAATTTCCACCCTTACTTCCCTCAGCAAACTAGGATGAATCCCATCCAGACCGGGGGACATATCGACTTTAAGTACAGGTAGCCTTTCTAGTACCACCTCTATCAATTTTTAGCCCATCCAGTATCTCAACTACAACTTCCTTTACTGAGACTCTGGCAGCATCCTCTTCCTTGGTATCATAGGCATCTGAAACTTGGTCCAACAAAGGTTGTGGTGAATTGCAGGGATACAGTTTGCTTTGTAGAGACAGAAAAGAAACTGAGGTGGTGATGCCATTTCTATGAATGAAAACATGATTATAATGGAAATGGACATCTCTGGTAAGGGTGCAGATATTTCCTAAACACTGGGACCTGCGATTCCTATACATCCTTATGCTCCAATGTAAGGAACCCATGCGAGGAGGAACATAGATCAGAGCCAGAAAAGAGTTATCACAATAAAGTGGAGATGAAGTTTAGGCTTACGTTGGAGAACAAAACGCAGACAATGGAAACATTTTAGAAAGGCAGATTTTAAGGGAGAGGTGATTTCAGGAAACTGGACTGGGTAGCATTGTTAAAAAGAAAAAGCATAGATGGTCATGTTTAGTAATATCATACAGAGTACAAAACCAACACATATCACTAGGGAAGAAGGGCAACAAAGGAACAACAATGCGGACAATGGAAACAATACAGGAAACATGAGCAAAAAGAAATTACTAAAGAATAAAGTTACAGATAGCATGGTCGACCAATACAAATATAAAAACAAAGTAAAGGAAGTCAAGAAGCTGGTTAGGACAACTATAATAGAGAATGAATTTATGATAACAGGGAATAGTAAAAGAAATATCAGCATTTTTAATCTATTTGCAACAAGGAAATGGTGTGACCAAAGATCTCAAAGGTCACATGGTATCAAGTGATCCAGGAATAAAAAACTATACTAAATTATTTTTTTTTAGTACAGACTGAGGAAGTACTAAAGGAAATATAAACTTTTGATAAGGCAGTCACAAATAGGCAGAAGTTAAAGGAAGACAAAAAAAATGAAACCTAAACAGACTTCATACTTGGGTACTTAAAGTGGCGGTTAGCAAAATCAAATTACTTCCTTGACACTATCTTTAGGGAATCATCAGAAATGGGAACTTACTCAAAGACTGGAATGTGACTAACGTAACGCAATCTTTAAAAAGGGGACTAGGGGCAACCCAGGAATTTACAGGACAGTGAACTAATATCTGTTGTAGGTAATGTATTAAAAAGGCATCCTGAAAAGGAGATAAACAGAGTGTGGTAAAAATGAAGTCGGCATGGATTTATGGGAGTTGGGGGTCTTAAATAAATCCAGTAAATTTGTTATTGAGGAAATGACTGACCTTGACAATAGAAACTCTGTGGAAGTAAGGTATTTAGATTTCAGCAAGGCTTTTGACACCATGCCAGGCAATTAGTCCATAAGCTGGGAAGGCAGGCTTCTGAGGTGGATTGAAAATTGACTAAACCAGTGAATGGAGCTGCAATGAGAGGGCAATGGGTCACTAGCAGGTTGCCAAATGGATCAGCGCTGGAGTCATTGCTGTTTACAGTGTATACAAATGAATTGGATCTTGGGAACAGAAACAAAACTGTTATAAATGTGCAGATAACATCAAATTTGGTGGCGGTGGGGAGTTGTTCAAATAATTAAGAACAGGCAAACCAAATAAACAGAGATCGGGATTGGTTGGAAAGGTAGGATAGTGAGTGCCAAATGGCATTTAATTGGAACACTAAGTTAATAGGCCTAAGAAAATATGAGTATAAACAGTGGGAATATAAACTAAATGGTTCTAGGCTAGAGTACACAACACATGAGAAATTTGGAGGCATTGGTGTATAGCTCAACAGAACTAACAGCAGTGTGCAGCAGAAGGAAGGAAAACCAACTGGATTTGTAAGGGAACAGTTTTACTGAACCCTGACAATATATTTGAGATTGGTCCAAACTCTAGAATCAGGGGTCACAGGTTCAAGCTTATAAGAGGGGAAAGTGGATAGATGGTTTAGATTTAATTACTTTACACAAACAGTAGTGCTCATGTGGACTGGACTGTCGAGGAAAACAGTGTTGGGAAAAATGTAATGGAGAACAGGGTAGACATTTGAAGGAGTGGCCGAATGAGGGGTAGTTTTAGGGACTGGCCAGATGGACTGCACAGTCTTTTGATGGTCCTCCACTGTCCCATGTACCTGATTATTGATTTCAGGAAAGATTTCTATAAAGGCAACTCATAGAAACAATTGGCAAAGATGCAAATGTTTTCATTTTTGAAAGAAAGTCATGCTGCTTTTCTGATAGTTCAGCCAGTTTATTAATTTGACTAGCTGAGCTGTACAGACCAGATTCAATCCCTGGTCTTCGCTGAGTTAGTTAATCTCAGCAGTTGAGGGGTGTTACAATTGGCCCCAATGTTCCAAGGTTGGGCAGGGTAATTTTGATAGGAAAAGCAATGTAACTTCATTACATTCACAATCTAGGAACCTCTGCTGGAAATGTGTGCGCACGGCCATTGGATAAGGACAGATTCAAGCGCAGCTGAAATGGCTCCTGCAGTCAAATAGCTTGCTAACATTCATAATGACCACTTGTGTGTCTGTCACCTGTGGAACTGTACTACATAGGCAGCCAATGCCTTCAATGGAGGAGAAAATTAGCAAGTGTTAAAAAGAAGCCCTGGTGACAGCTGTGAGTGGCACGAAATTTAACGACACTCATGCAAACCTTTCTCAGTATTGTGCATTTTGCATTGAGTTTTGACCAATAATTTGAAGAGAGAAACGAGAAAAGAATGCTTTCAGGAGGGTTCAACTTGCTTACCTGGCAATTGTCTTGCAGGGCAATTTGTCCAGTTAGTAAGTTGAGAACACAATGAAATATTATTGACTGCATATGGCAATTCAAGTTATTAGCTTTCTTCAAGATAAATAAAAAGCTTAAATTTAAGGTAGTGCAAATATGCTGCAACAGTCAATATGGCAGAAGTTTGAAGTTGGTCGTACCCAAAATTTCTACACTCAGTCAATTATGCTTCCTTTTTTGAAGTCTCCCTATAAAAGTGTATTATAGAAGAGATTATAGAAATAATTCAAAAAGCAGTCTAAATATGACATGTGAACTGAAACACTATGTAAAATTTAACTTAGTAATTCTCTACTGAAATTCATGAGCAAGAGAAAGATTTGAAGCCACAATATATAGAAACCATGCTTACTTGAGAAAAAACAAAGGATTTACTGCTATGCCAACAAGAACAAGCAAAGTTTATAACGCTACTTGTCCTCCAACAGCGAGGTCACTCCTTTCATTACACAGCTTATTCTACTCTCCAGTTACTGTGAACATTTCACCAGTTTCATATTTTTCTGATCAGATTCCAAACCTCATTTATTTAGGCAACCCAAGTTGCTGTGACATCTCACTTGTAGGAAAATCATGCATTTGAGCTTTCATGCAGGAATAATTTTTTTTTAAAAACACACCAATAGATCTCCTGTGATGTTGGATGCATGGGCAGTCAGGTGGGAATGGAGCAAATGGAGAAGACTGGAATACTCAACAAGGTGTCAAAGTGTTGTAGTTAAATGAACAGGGAGCAGGATACAAACATCAAAGTGCTGGCATACTTTCTGAATGGCCAATCTTGGCAGTAATCCAAAAATCCTAGTGTTATACGCCCTGAACCTCCTATCCAAAATATTGTGATGTTCATTGGATTGGGAGAGGGGGATCCCTTAAATTGCATTCTGAAAGTTATGCTGCACAAAGTGACACTAGTGCATTTTTGCAGTTGTAGTCTGCTATCTTCATCCGAGGTAGCTAATAATTTAGTGGATCTGTGGCAAATCCTAAGTACCTGAAAGAGGGACATGCTCCCATGAGTAAGGGGAGAGATTTCAAAACACAAACGGCAACTCGATGTGCAAGTTTAATGATTTTGTTGTGAATTTTGTGTATTTTTTGTATGCTTATGTTCCAAACTTTAGTTTTAGTGCTATGTTCTTGGGTTATGAACAAAACAAGCTGGCATCCAAAAGGGTTTAAAAAAAACTGAATGATTTCATTGGTTCCCTTTATTGGTAGCTGTTTGCTGATTCATGATTGGCAGCTTTCATAACTCCTTGACACTTGGTCTACCCTATCGAATCCTCTCGATCAGATAACCCTTCAATTTGCTATACTCAAGGGAATACCTGTCCTCATAATTCAACCTTCTAAGTTTCAGTATCATTCTGGGAGGGGATTCTAGAGCATGGGGCCTAGTTGGCTAAGGCAATAGCTGCCAATGCTGGGACAAAGAGAGAGGATACACAAAAGGCCAGAGTCAGAGGAACAGAGTTTTGGGGGTGGAGAGGGGGCAGGGGTTATTGTTGGACTGCAGCAAGTAACAGATAGGTAGGGGCAAGGTCATAAAGGGATTTAAACACAGGGATGAGAATTTTAAATTGGAGGCTTGGAACCAATGTAGGTCAGCAATAGACCGGATGAATGCGTGGCTGCAGGGATGGTGTAGGAGGGAGGGATTTAGATTCCTGGGACATTGGGACCAGTTCTGGGGAAGGTGGGACCTATACAAGCGAGACGGGTTACACCCGAGCAGGACCAGGACCAATGTCCTCGCGGGGGTGTTTGCTAGTGCTGTAGGGGAAGATTTAAACTAGAGTGGCAGGGGGATGGGAACCTGAGCGGAGAGTCAGAAGGGAGTAAAGTTGAGAGCAGCAAGAGAGGGGAAGACCCAGGGGAAATACACAATTCAAATAGTACAAACAGTTGTTCAAGAACAAGTGAAAGGGAAAAGCGTAGAGCAGCAGAAAGAAAGTGTACTTTAGGCACTACAGATAAAGTGAAAATTAGAAGGTGTAAGGCGATTAACCCAGCATCAAAGCTGAAAGTCAGGCTAGGGTGTGTGGCCCAACTAAGAGTTCTATATACAAATGCACGGAGTATAAGGAATAAATTAAATGAACTACAGGTTCAAATTCAAATCGGAGGGTATGACATGATACCTATTATTGAGACATGGCTGCAGGATGGTCAGGATTGAGAACTAAATATACCGGGTTATAAGGTCAACAGGAGAGACAGGGGAAATGGAAGAGGGGGAGGAGTAGCCTTAATGATTAGAGATGAAATCACTTCAATGATAAAGGAGGATATAACGAGAGGTAAGCAGCCAACAGAGACCTTATGGGTTGAATTGAGAAATAGGAAAGGATCTAAGACTATAATGGGAATTGTGTATAGGACCCCTGGCAGCAGCTCTGAACTGCTAGATTGTATAAATGTAGAGATTAGACACGCGTGTAAGAAAGGCATAGTGGTCTTAATGAGGAACTTTAACCTTCACAAAGATTGAGAAAAGCAGACTAGCAACTGTCAGAAAGGTAGTGAATTTCTTGTGTGTTCGGGATAGTTTTCTACAGCAGTATATCCTAGAGGCAACAAGGGGGCAAGCCATACTAGATTTAGTAACGAGTATTGAACCAGATTTAGTTAACGGCTTAACTGTACGCGAACATCTATCCAATAGCGATCATAACATGATCGAGTTCAATGAAGTGTTTGAAAGGGAAAAAAGTGAATCAGCTGCAAAGATTCTAGACTTGGGTAAGGCCGACTTCAATGGGATGAGACAGAGACTGTCCACAGTAAACTGGGCAAATCTGTTAATGGGTAAAACGACAGATGATCAGTGGGAAATGTTTAAAGAAACATTTAACATGATACAGAATCGGTTTATACCCTTGAGGGGCAAGAATTCTACTTGCCATAAAAAAAGCCATGGACAACAAAAGAGCGAAGGGACAGTATAAGACATAAGGAAAGGGCATACAAAAAGGCAAAAAATGACAGATCCTGGCGAATGGGAAAGATACAAAGATCAACAAAAGGTCACAAAACAGATAGTAAGAGCTACAAAAAGAGAGTATGAAAAGAAACTTGCAAGGGATATCAAAACCAATACGAAGAACTTTTATAGTTATATTAGGAAAAAGAGGGTGGTCAGGAGCAGTGTTGGCCCCTTAATAACTGAAAGTGGGGATATTGTCATTGACAATGGGGAAATGGCGGACATGTCGAATGATTACTTTGCATCATTCGACATGTGAGGACAACACAGTGTGCTGAGAGTTCGGTACGTGTGGGAGTTGAAGGGTTAATCTCTTTAAATCTAGTGCATATTGCTTCAACTGTTTAAGGTCAATTTAAAAGTTTAAATTTCTAAGTTTCTGTCAGGCTTCAGCAGAGAGCTGCTGTAGCAAGTTAATTGGTTAGCTAGATTCAATTGGTCCCTGAAGGTGGGGCAGGCCTGACTCATCTGAGTCTCAACTGTAGAAATACAGGGGCCTGTCAGTGCGGACAGCACGGTGTGAGGACAACACAGTGTGCTGAGAGTTTGGTACGTGTGGGAGTTTGGTAAAGTGGGGGAAGGAGGTGCTGCTTTGCCTTGCTTTTCCTGCAGAGTGGTAGTGGACCCGAGAGCGGTGAGCGGCGGGAGAGAGCGAGACCAGAGCGGGGATAAAAACAGCGCGGAGAGAGCGAGAGTCCAGTCGGTGAGTGGCGGGAGAGAGCGAGACCTGAGCGGGGATATAAACAGCGCGGAGAGAGCGAGAATTCAGTCGGTGAGCGGCGGGAGAGAGCGAGACCAGAGCGGGGATATAAACAGCGCGGAGAGAGCGAGACCAGAGCTTACTCTGAGAGCGAGACTCTGAGACCAGCGGCAGTTCGGGGTGACGTCACCAGTCAGAAAGTGACGAGGCACAGGGGAGGCAGCTGATTGGTGAGTAGGTTCAGGTGAGTATTTCTACCATTTTACTGTAAGTAAAGTAATAAGAAAGGGAAGATCTGCAGGTTTTATAGCAGATAGTGTTTTTTTTTATATAGTGAACCTAGGTCCCTAGTATAGTTAACATTTTCTAATTTCAACCTAATTTAAAAGGGGTAACTAAGCTAAGGCAAGTCATGGCAGCAGACCTCGCACCCGTGATATGCTCCTCCTGCAAGATGTGGGAAGTCATGGACACTACCAGTGTCCCTGCCGACCATGTGTGCGGGAAGTGTGTCCACCTGCAGCTACTGACCGATCGTATCTCGGAGCTGGAGCTGCGGGTGGACTCACTGTGGAGCATCCGCGATGCAGAGAAACTCGTGGATAGCACGTTTAGCGAGTTGGTCACACCGCAGGTAAAGGGTATACAGGCAGGAAGTGAATGGGTGACCACCAGGAAGAGTAAGAGGTGCAGGCAGGTAGTGCAGGGGTCCCCTGTGGCCATCCCCCTCTCAAACAGATATGCCACTTTGGATGCTGTTGGGGGGGGATGACTTATCAGGGGAAGGCAGCAGCAGTCAACTTCCTGGCACCACGGGTAGCTCTGCTGCACAGGCTGGGAGGAAAAAGAGTGGCAGAGCTATAGTGATAGGGGACTCAATTGCAAGGGGAATAGACAGGCGTTTCTGCGGCCGCAACCGAGACTCCAGGATGGTGTGTTGCCTCCCTGGTGCAAGGATCAAGGATGTCTCGGAGCGGCTACAGAACATTTTGGAGGGGGAGGGCGAACAGCCAGCTGTCGTGGTGCACATAGGCACCAACGATATAGGTAAAAAAGGGGATGAGGTCCTAAAAGCAGAATATAGGGAGTTAGGAGGTAAATTAAAAAATAGGACCTCAAAGGTAGTAATCTCAGGATTGCTGCCAGTGCCACGTGCTAGTCAGAGTAGAAATAGGAGGATATTTCAAATGAATACGTGGCTAGAGGAATGGTGCAAGGGGGAGGGATTCAAATTCCTGGGACACTGGAAACGGTTCTGGGGGAGGTGGGACCAGTACAAACCGGACGGTCTGCACCTGGGCAGGGCCGGGACCGCTGTCCTAGGAGGAGTGTTTGCTAGTGCTGTTGGGGAGGGTTTAAACTAAAGTGGCAGGGGGTTGGGAACCTGAGCAGGGAGACAGAAGAAAGCGTAACAGGAAGGGACAGAAGGTATGGAGTAATAGGTAAAGTGTTAAAAAAGGAAAAAGCAGGAACTAAGCGTCACAAAACAGATTTGAAAGTTCTTTATCTGAATGCACGTAGCATTCGTAATAAAATGGACGAGTTAACGGCACAAATAACTACGTATGGGTATGATCTTGTGGCCATTACAGAAACATGGCTGCAGGGTGACAACGACTGGGAATTAAATATGCCAGGGTATTTAACAATCAGGAAGGACAGGCAGGAAGGAAGGGGAGGTGGGGTGGCTATGTTAATAAAGGAAGGAATCACTGTAATACAGAGAAATGATATTGGGACAAAGCATCAAGATAATGAAACAGTTTGGGTGGAGATAAGGAATAATAAGGGAAAAAAAACATTAGTGGGCGTAGTATATAGGCCTCCTAATAGTTGCAACTCTGCTGGAAGAAGTATTAATCAGGAAATAGTCGGGGCATGTAATAAGGGAACAGCCATAATTATGGGGGATTTTAATTATCATATTAACTGGACAAATCAAATTGGGCAGAGCAGCCTTGAGGACGAGTTCATTGAGTGCATCAGGGATGGATTTCTTGAGCAGTATGTAACTGATCCTACAAGGGGGCAGGCAACCTTGGACCTGGTCCTGTGTAATGAGTCAGGATTAATTAATAATGTCCTAGTTAAGGATCCCCTTGGAACGAGCGACCACAACATGGTTGAATTCCATATCCAATTAGAGGGTGAGAAGGTTGATTCTCAAACAAGCGTACTGAGCTTGAATAAAGGAGACTATGATGGTATGAGAGCGGAATTGATTAAAGTGGACTGGGAAAATAGATTAAAGGGTAAGACGGTACATGAGCAGTGGTGTTCATTTAGGGAGTTATTTTACAACTTTCAAAATAAATATATTCCACTGAGGAAAAAAGGGTGTAAAAGAAATGACAGCCATCCGTGGCTAAGTAAAGAAATCAAGGATAGTATCCGACTAAAAACAAGGACATATAAGGTAGCCAAACTTAGTGGGAGGATAGAAGATAAAGCAGTAAGGGAGAGTTTACAGAACATGACCGGACAGATGGTCTGAGAAAGCAGGGCAAAGACCAAGGGAAGTCTAGATTAAACTGCATTTATTTCAATGCAAGAAGTCTGATGGGCAAGGCAGATGAACTCAGGGCATGGATGGGTACATGGGACTGGGATGTTATAGCTATTACTGAAACATGGCTAAGGGAGGGGCAGGACTGGCAGCTCAATGTTCCAGGGTACAGATGCTATAGGAAAGATAGAGCAGGAGGTAAGAGAGGAGGGGGAGTTGCGTTCTTGATTAGGGAGAACATCACGGCAGTAGTGAGAGGGGATATATCCGAGGGTTCGCCCACTGAGTCCATATGGGTAGAACTGAAAAATAAGAAGGGAGAGATCACTTTGATAGGATTGTACTACAGACCCCCAAATAGTCAACGGGAAATTGAGGAGCAAATATGTAAGGAGATTACAGACAGCTGCAAGAAAAATAGGGTGGTAATAGTAGGGGACTTTAACTTTCCCAACATTGACTGGGACAGCCATAGCATTAGGGGCTTGGATGGAGAGAAATTTGTTGAGTGTATTCAGGAGGAATTTCTCATTCAGTATGTGGATGGCCCGACTAGAGAGGGGGCAAAACTTGACCTCCTCTTGGGAAATAAGGAAGGGCAGGTGACAGAAGTGTTAGTGAGGGATCACTTTGGGACCAGTGATCATAATTCCATTAGTTTTAAGATAGCTATGGAGAAGGATAGGTCTGGCCCAAAAGTTAAAATTCTAAATTGGGGAAAGGCCAATTTTGATGGTATTAGACAGGAACTTTCAGAAGTTGATTGGGAGAGTCTGTTGGCAGGCAAAGGGACGTCTGGTAAGTGGGAGGCTTTCAAAAGTGTGTTAACCAGGGTTCAGGGTCAGCACATTCCTTATAAAGTGAAGGGCAAGGCTGGTAGAAGTAGGGAACCTTGGATGACTCGGGAGATTGAGGCACTAGTCAAAAAGAAGAAGGAGGCATATGACATGCATAGGCAGCTGGGATCAAGTGGATCCCTTGAAGAGTATAGAGATTGTCGGAGTAGAGTTAAGAGAGAAATCAGGAGGGCAAAAAGGGGATATGAGATTGCTTTGGCAGATCAGGCAAAGGTGAATCCAAAGAGCTTCTACAAATACATAAAGGGCAAAAGGGTAACTAGGGAGAGAGTAGGGCCTCTTAAGGATCAACAAGGTCATCTATGTGCGGAACCACAAGAGATGGGTGAGATCCTGAATGAATATTTCACATCGGTATTTACGGTTGAGAAAGGCATGGATGTTAGGGAACTTGGGGAAATAAATAGTGATGTCTTGAGGAGTGTACATATTACAGAGAGGGAGGTGCTGGAAGTCTTAACGCGCATCAAGGTAGATAAATCTCCGGGACCTGATGAAATGTATCCCAGGACGTTATGGGAGGTTAGGGAGGAAATTGCGGGTCCCCTAGCAGAGATATTTGAATCATCCACCGCTACAGGTGAGGTGCCTGAAGATTGGAGGGTAGCAAATGTTGTGCCTTTGTTTAAGAAGGGCGGCAGGGAAAAGCCTGGGAACTACAGACCAGTGAGCCTGACATCTGTAGTGGGTAAGTTGTTAGAGGGTATTCTGAGGGACAGAATCTACAGGCATTTGGAGAGGCAGGGACTAATTAGGAACAGTCAGCATGGTTTTGTGTGAGGAAAATCATGTCTCACGAATTTGATTGAGTTTTTTGAAGGGGTAACCAAGAAGATAGATGAGGGCTGTGCAGTAGACGTGGTCTACATGGACTTCAGCAAAGCATTTGACAAGGTACCGCATGGTAGGTTGTTACATAAGGTTAAATCTCATGGGATCCAAGGTGAGGTAGCCAATTGGATACAAAATTGGCTTGACGACAGAAGACAGAGGGTGGTTGTCGAGGGTTGTTTTTCAAACTGGATGCCTGTGTCCAGCGGTGTGCCTCAGGGATCGGTGCTGGGTCCGCTGTTATTTGTTATTTATATTAATGATTTGGATGAGAATTTAGGAAGCATGGTTAGTAAGTTTGCAGATGACACCAAGATTGGTGGCATTGTGGACAGTGAAGAAGGTTATCTAGGATTGCAACGGGATCTTGATAAATTGGGCCAGTGGGCCGATGAATGGCAGATGGAGTTTAATTTAGATAAATGTGAGGTGATGCATTTTGGTAGATCAAATCGGGCCAGGACCTACTCCGTTAATGGTAGGGCGTTGGGGAGAGTTATAGAACAAAGAGATCTAGGAGTACAGATTCATAGCTCCTTGAAAGTGGAGTCACAGGTGGATGGGGTGGTGAAGAAGGCATTCAGCATGCTTGGTTTCATTGGTCAGAACATTGAATGCAGGAGTTGGGATGTCTTGTTGAAGTTGTACAGGGCATTGGTGAGGCCACACTTGGAGTACTGTGTACAGTTCTGGTCACCCTATTATAGAAAGGATATTATTAAACTAGAAAGAGTGCAGAAAAGATTTACTAGGATGCTACCGGGACTTGATGGTTTGACTTACAGGGAGAGGTTAGACAGACTGGGACTTTATTCCCTGGAGAGTAGGAGGTTAAGGGGTGATCTTATAGAAGTCTATAAAATAATGAGGGGCATAGATAAGGTCGATAGTCAAAATCTTTTCCCAAAGGTAGGGGAGTCTATAACGAGGGGGCACAGATTTAAGGTGAGAGGGGAGAGATACAAAAGGATCCAGAGGGGCAATTTTTTCACTCAAAGGGTGGTGAGTGTCTGGAACGAGCTGCCAGAGGCAGTAGTAGAGGCGGGTACAATTTTGTCTTTTAAAAAGCATTTGGACAGTTACATGGGTAAGATGGGTATCGAGGGATATGGGCCAAGTGCAGGCAATTGGGACTAGCTTAGTGGTATAAACTGGGCGACATGGACATGTTGGGCCGAAGGGCCTGTTTCCATGTTGTAACTTCTATGATTCTATGATTCTATAAGATTGGGAATTCTTCAAAAGACAGCAAAAAGTAACTAAAGGATTGATTAAGAAAGGGAAGTTAGATTATGAAAAGAAATTAGCAAAAAATATAAAAACAGATAGCAAGAGTTTCTATAGTTATATAAAAAGAAAAAGGGTGGCTAAGGCAAACATAGGTCCCTTAGAGGATGAGACCGGGAAATTAATGGTGGGAAACATGGAGATGGCAAAAATGCTGAACAAATATTTTGTTTCAGTCTTTACAGTAGAGGACACTAAGAATATCCCAACACTGGACAAACAGGGGACTCTCGGGGGGGGGAGGAGCTAAATACGATTAAAATCACTCAGGAGATGGTACTCAGTAAAATAATGGGACTCAAGGCGGATAAATCCCCTGGACCTGATGGCTTCCATCCTAGGGTCTTGAGGGAAGTGGCAGTAGGGATTGTGGATGCTTTGGTGATAGTTTTCCAAAATTCCCTGGACTCAGGAGAGGTCCCGGCAGATTGGAAAACTGCTAATGTAACACCGTTATTTAAAAAGGGTAGTAGGCAGAAGGCTGGAAATTATAGGCCAGTTAGCTTAACATCTGTGGTGGGTAAAATTTTGGAGTCTATTATTAAGGAGACAGTAACGGAACATTTAGATAAGCATAATTTAATAGGACAAAGTCAGCATGGCTTTATGAAGGGGAAGTCATGTCTGACAAATTTGCTTGAGTTCTTCGAGGATATAACGTATAGGGTGGATAAAGGGGAACCAGTGGACATAGTGTATTTAGACTTCCAGAAGGCATTCGACAAGGTGCCACATAAAAGATTATTACTTAAGATAAAAAATCACGGGATTGGGGGTAATATTCTGGCATGGGTGGAGGATTGGTTATCGAACAGGAAGCAGAGAGTTGGGATAAATGGTTCATTTTCGGACTGGCAACCAGTAACCAGTGGTGTTCCACAGGGGTCGGTGCTGGGTCCCCAACTCTTTACAATCTATATTAACGATTTGGAGGAGGGGACCGAGTGCAACATATCAAAATTTGCAGATGATACAAAGATGGGAGGGAAAGTAGAGAGTGAGGAGGACATAAAAAACCTGCAAGGGGATATAGACAGGTTGGGTGAGTGGGCGGAGATTTGGCAGATGCAATATAATATTGGAAAATGTGAGGTTATGCACTTTGGCAGGAAAAATCAGAGAGCAAGTTATTTTCTTAATGGCGAGAGACTGGAAAGTACTGCAGTACAAAGGGATCTGGGGGTCCTAGTGCAAGAAAATCAAAAAGTTGGTATGCAGGTGCAGCAGGTGATCAAGAAAGCCAACGGAATGTTGGCTTTTATTGCTAGGGGGATAGAATATAAAAACAAGGAGGTATTGCTGCAGTTATATAAGGTATTGGTGAGACCGCACCTGGAATACTGCATACAGTTTTGGTCTCCATACTTAAGAAAAGACATACTTGCTCTCGAGGCAGTACAAAGAAGGTTCACTCGGTTAATCCCGGGGATGAGGGGGCGGACATATGAGGAGAGGTTGAGTAGATTGGGACTCTACTCATTGGAGTTCAGAAGAATGAGGGGCGATCTTATTGAAACATATAAGATTGTGAAGGGTCTTGATCGGGTGGATGCAGTAAGGATGTTCCCAAAGATGGGTGAAACTAGAACTAGGGGGCATAATCTTAGAATAAGGGGCTGCTCTTTCAAAACTGAGATGAGGAGAAACTTCTTCACTCAGAGGGTGGTAGGTCTGTGGAATTTGCTGCCCCAGGAAGCTGTGGAAGCTACATCATTAGATAAATTTAAAACAGAAATAGACAGTTTCCTAGAAGTAAAGGGAATTAGGGGTTATGGGGAGCGGGCAGGAAATTGGACATGAAGCTGAGTTCGGATCGGTCAATGCCCTGTGGGTGGCGGAGAGGGCCCAGGGGCTGTGTGGCCGGGTCCTGCTCCGACTTCTTGTGTTCTTTAGATTTGTGGTTGGGATCAGATCAGCCATGATCTTATTGAATGGCGGAGCAGGCTCGAGGGGCCGATTGGCCTACTCCTGCTCCAATTTCTTATGTTCTTATGTTCTTATCAGTATTTACAGTCGAAAAAGAGGATAGCATGCCGGAAATCCCAAGAAAACTAATACTGAATCGGGGACAGGGACTCGATAAAATTAACATAAGTAAAGCAACAGTAATGAAGAAAATAATAGCACTAAAGAGTGACAAATCCCCAGGACCAGATGGTTTCCATCCCAGGTTTTTAAAGGAAGTAGGCGAGTAGATTGCGGATGCCCTAACTATAATCTTTCAAAGTTCTCTAGATTCCGGAACTGTCCCTCTGGATTGGAAAATTGCACGTCACTCCGCTTTTTAAGAAGGGAGAGAGAGGGAAACCAGGGAATTATAGACCAGTTAGCCTAACATCTGTTGTGGGGAAAATGCTGGAGTCTTTAATTAAGGATAGGGTGACTGAACACCTCGAGAATTTTCAGTTAATCAGAGAGAGCCAGCATGGATTTGTGAAAGGTAGGTCGTGCCTGACAAACCTGATTGAATTTTTTGAAGAGGTGACTAAAGTAGTGGATAGGGGAACGTCAATGGATGTTATTTATATGGACTTCCAGAAGGCATTTGATAAGGTCCCACATAAGAAACTGTTAGCTAAGATAGAATCCCATGGAATCGAGGGAAAAGTACGGACTTGGTTAGGAAGTTGGCTGAGCGAAAGGCGAGAGAGAGTAGGGATAATGGGTAGGTACTCACGTTGGCAGGATGTGACTAGTGGAGTCTGCAGGGATCTGTCTTGAGGCCTCAATTATTCACAGTATTTATTAACGACTTAGATGGAGGCATAGAAAGTCTCATATCTAAGTTTGCCGATGACACAAAGATTGGTGGCATTGTAAGCAGTGTAGATGAAAACATAAAATTACAAAGCGATATTGATAGATTAGGTGAATGGGCAAAACTGTGGCAAATGGAATTCAATGTAGACAAATGTGAGGTCATCCACTTTGGATCAAAAAAGGATAGAACAGGGTACTTTCTAAATGGTAAAAAGTTAAAAACAGTGGATGTCCAAAGGGACTTAGGGGTTCAGGTACATAGATCATTGAAGTGTCATGAACAGGTGCAGAAAATAATCAAGAAGGCAAATGGAATGCTGGCCTTTATATCTGGAGGACTAGAGTACATGGGGGCAGAAGTTATGCTGCAGCTTTACAAAACCCTGGTTAGACCGCACCTGGAGTACTGTAAGCAGTTCTGGGCACCACATCTTCGGAAGGACATATTGGCCTTTAGGGAGTGCAGCATAGGTTTACTAGAATGATACCCGGACTTCAAAGGTTAAGTTACGAGGAGAGATTACACAAATTGGGGCTGTACTCTCTGGAGTTTTGAAGGTTAAGGGGTGATCTGATCGAAGTTTAAGATATTAAGGGGAACGGATAGGGTGGATAGAGAGAAACTATTTCCGCTGGTTGGGGATTCTCGGAATAGGGGGCACAGCCTAAAAATTGGAGCCAGACCTTTCATGAGCAAGATTAGAAAACATTTCTACACACAATGGGTGGTAGAAGTTCGGAACTCCCTTCCGCAAACGGCAATTGATACTAGCTCAATTGCTAAATTTAAATCTGAGATAGATAGCCTTTTGGCAATCAAAGGTATTAAGGGATATGGGCCAAAGGCAGGTATATGGAGTTAGATCACCGATCAGCCGTGATCTTATCAAATGGCGGAGCAGGCACGAGGGGCTGAATGGCCTACTCCTGTTCCGATGTCCCTATGACAGGGGTGATAGGTGAGTGGCACCCAGTGCAGAACAGGATATGGGCAGCAGAGTTTTTGATGAGCTGAAGTTCACGGAGTGTGGAGAATGGGAGGCCCGTCAGGATAGCATTGGAATAGTCGAGGCTGGACGTGACAAAGGCATGGATAAGTGTTTCAACAGCGGAGGTGGATGATGTTTAAGGAGATGAAGACAGACCACTAATGCTGGAATTTGAGTGGTTGTATAGAAACATCAGGAAAGGCTGATTGATAATTACAAATAGCGTAGTAATGATGGGCAAAGCCAAGGTCAGGTAAAACTATCTTGACTTTTATGCCAAGCAAAAAATTGCCAATGGATATTTATAGCAGCAACAAATTATATGGCAGCAAAAGGTATACTGTTGGTGGTCCACTCAATTCAGCCCCAGCAAACCTGGTGATACAGACTCTCTCCTCTCTTTTTCTCCCCTCAGATGAAACTTCTAAAATAAGGAAGGATAACAATCTTCAAATGTGAAGGACTAAATTGGTAAACTTACATTGACTGTGAACAAGCATTCAATATCAGCAGGCAGTAAGCATACACCAGGGAAGAAAGTGATATGGTGAGTAGTTGTGCAGCAAAACACCAATGTAGGCAAGAAAAAGTTATAGCAAAACCCAGAAACAAAAACTAGTTGTCAGAAGTCCAAGTTCTGGTATTTAAGCCAAAAAATTGGTTGATGATAAAAAGCGACTCCCACGCTTCTAGCATGGTATTGAAAAATTGAATGAGGAATTGTGCAATATTCGTGATGAAACTGGGATAAGGTTGCAGAAATTGGACATAATCTGTGCAGCTAAGAAAGCATTGATGTGGAATACTAACTGTTACATAAGGATTCATGATAAGACAATTGTGTGGGGGTTGGAGGCAGATATCCACCACAAGTAATCACTAATCCCTGGTTGAGTGGTAGGGGCATAGTGGATGAAATTGTGAGAATGACCAGCAGGACCCAATGACCTGAATGATGGGGGACAAGTAGTTTTGTTACGAATGTGGTCTATTTAATCTTGGACTGTGTCAGATACTCAATAGGCTTCGAGTCTTTAAGTACAACTTCTCAACTAAATTCATCAAGTGTCTATCAGGATTGCTGTCCTCATTTTTCAAGCACCTTGACAAGAGTATCCACAAGACTGGATCTATAAAATCTTAGACTGGCTAAATTCGTATGGAAGTTCAAAATCAGATTAACTTCTCTAGATCTAATTTCATGCATCAGATTGTTGCCCAGAGCTGCAGTTTGCAGGGATCTCATTGAATGAACTGCTAAATTTTACGGCACAGTTTCAAGTGTAGTCGTTCATGTGCACAGTTGATTCAGCTGTACCGAAAGCCATGCATGAAGATAATTGGCTAGGATAAGGGGACTCTTGTGAAGCTCCAGTAAGAACAAGGGCATCTATCTTTGCTGTCACTAAATAACTCACTACTTAAAAAGTAGGTTATGGCAACCAATTATTTATTTTTTAAGCCAGTCTGTTTCTCGAGCAGGTGGCTTATTTTGTCTGGTTTACCAGAGAACACACAATCTCAGAGACCCCAAGTGACTAACCTTCACTAGATACCCGAGTTTTGCCTGTTTGGAATCCTGTGCATATGAGTGTGTTGATCAGGGTTAAACTGTCCACTTGATTCTACCAATTGTAAACAATTTTACAACACCAAGTTATAGTCCAACAAATTTATTTTAAATTCCACAAGCTTTCGGAGGCTTCCTCCTTCGTCAGGTGAACGGTATGGAAATGACATTTTCGAATCCTTCGCATTTGAAAATCACAGAACAATGCCTGGTGATTACTGCCCGTTGCCAAGGCAATCACAGTGAGCAGACAGAAAGGTGTCATCTAAAAAGGCCACCGAATATACAACCCCCCCAAAAATGAGAGAGAGAGAGAGAGAGAGAAGGAAGACAGTCAATGACCCGTTATATTAAAAACAGATAACATTTGTTCGCTGGTGGGGTTACGTGTAGTGTGACATGAACCCAAGATCCCGGTTGAGGCCGTCCTCATGGGTACGGAACTTGGCTATCAATTTCTGCTCGACGATTTTGCGTTGTCGTGTGTCTCGAAGGCCGCCTTGGAGTATGCTTACCCGAAGGTCAGTGGCTGAATGTCCATGACTGCTGAAGTGTTCCCCGACAGGGAGAGAACCCTCCTGTTTGGCGATTGTTGCGCGGTGTCCGTTCATCCGTTGTCGCAGCGTCTGCATGGTCTCGCCAATGTACCATGCTCTGGGGCATCCTTTCCTGCAACGTATGAGGTAGACAACGTTGGCCGAGTCACAGGAGTATGAACCGTGCACCTGGTGGGTGGTGTCCTCTCGTGTGATGGTGGTATCTGTGTCGATGATCTGGCATGTCTTGCAGAGGTTACCGTGGCAGGGTTGTGTGGTGTCGTGGACGCTGTTCTCCTGAAGGCTGGGTAATTTGCTGCGAACGATGGTTTGTTTGAGGTTGGGTGGCTGTTTAAAGGCGAGTAGTGGAGGTGTGGGGATGGCCATAGCGAGGTGTTCGTCATCATTGATGACATGTTGAAGGCTGCGGAGAACATGGCGTAGTTTCTCCGCTCCGGGGAAGTACTGGACGACGAAGGGTACTCTGTTGGTTGCGTCCCGTGTTAGTCTTCTGAGGAGGCCTACGCGATTTTTCGCTGTGGCCCGTCGGAACTGTCGATCGATGAGTAGCTCAGCACCTCACTCTACCGCAAGCCCACGGACAACCTCACGATGCTTCACTTTTCCAGCTTCCACCCTAACCACGTCAAAGAGGCCATCCCCTATGGACAGGCCCTGCGAATACACAGGATCTGCTCAGACGAGGAGGAACGCGATGGACACCTACAGACGCTGAAAGACGCCCTAGTAAGAACGGGATATGATGCTCGACTCATCGATCGACAGTTCCGACGGGCCACAGCGAAAAATCGCGTAGACCTCCTCAGAAGACTAACACGGGACGCAACCAACAGAGTACCCTTCGTCGTCCAGTACTTCCCCGGAGCGGAGAAACTACGCCATGTTCTCCGCAGCCTTCAACATGTCATCAATGATGACGAACACCTCGCTATGGCCATCCCCACACCTCCACTACTCGCCTTTAAACAGCCACCCAACCTCAAACAAACCATCGTTCGCAGCAAATTACCCAGCCTTCAGGAGAACAGCGTCCACGACACCACACAACCCTGCCACGGTAACCTCTGCAAGACATGCCAGATCATCGACACAGATACCACCATCACACGAGAGGACACCACCTACCAGGTGCACGGTTCATACTCCTGTGACTCGGCCAACGTTGTCTACCTCATACGTTGCAGGAAAGGATGCCCCAGAGCATGGTACATTGGCGAGACCATGCAGACGCTGCGACAACGGATGAACGGACACCGCGCAACAATCGCCAAACAGGAGGGTTCTCTCCCTGTCGGGGAACACTTCAGCAGTCATGGACATTCAGCCACTGACCTTCGGGTAAGCATACTCCAAGGCGGCCTTCGAGACACACGACAACGCAAAATCGTCGAGCAGAAATTGATAGCCAAGTTCCGTACCCATGAGGACGGCCTCAACCGGGATCTTGGGTTCATGTCACACTACACGTAACCCCACCAGCGAACAAATGTTATCTGTTTTTAATATAACGGGTCATTGACTGTCTTCCTTCTCTCTCTCTCTCTCTCTCTCATTTTTGGGGGGTTTGTATATTCGGTGGCCTTTTTAGGTGACACCTTTCTGTCTGCTCACTGTGATTGCCTTGGCAACGGGCAGTAATCACCAGGCATTGTTCTGTGATTTTCAAATGCGAAGGATTCGAAAATGTCATTTCCATACCGTTCACCTGACGAAGGAGGAAGCCTCCGAAAGCTTGTGGAATTTAAAATAAATTTGTTGGACTATAACTTGGTGTTGTAAAATTGTTTACAATTGTCAACCCCAGTCCATCACCGGCATCTCCACATCACGATTCTACCAAGTCAGTCAGTCTCCACTCCTGATTCTGTGGAGACAGCTATTTGCATTAGCCATTATCTTTTATAAAAGATAACAGCTCAAAAGCAAAATACTGTGGATGCTGGAAATCTGAAATAAAAACAGAAAATGCTGGAAATACTCAACAAGTCAGGCAGCATCTGGAAAAAGAGTTAATGTTTCAGGTTGATGACCTTTCTTCAGAACTGGAAGAAGCTGAAGAGTCTTTAATCTTCAACTTCTTCCAGTTCTGAAGGGTCATTGACCTGAAACGTTAACTCTTGTTTCTTTCTCCACAGATACTGCCCGATTTGCTGAGTATTTCCAGCATTTTCTGTTTTTATTTCAGTTTTCCAGCAGCCATAGTATTTTGCTTTTGAGCTGTTATCTTTTATCTGGGTGCTTTACAATATTTTTTTGTTCTGGTATCAGGATAGGGGAGAGTGACCTCTGTTCACTACAATTCCCTGTTTAGATTGCAAACTGGATGAATCAAGATCAGATTGGCCTCAGGTGTCAGATAAAGAATGAACATTAAGCTTGCAAACTTTTTCAGCAAGGTGTCTATTTTCAAAAATGTAGGCCATCAGCAAGTGTCTATTCTTCATCCGTAGAGTTCTTTTTAATCCAGTTTTCATGGCCACAATGGGGGTGATTTTAACCCCCAAGAACAGGTGGGTTGGGGGCGGGTGGAAGTTGAAAATAGTTGTTTTTTGGGTCCCGACTGCAACCCCGCTTTATTTCCAGATGTAACTTGGGCGCGTAAAAGTGCATTTCCAGTGGGAAGCCTGTAAAGTTCGAAAATTTTGCAGTTGTGACCCAAAAAAACAACTATTTTCAACTCCTACCCTCCCCCAACCCATCCGTTCTTGGGGTTTAAAATCATCCACAATGTTTCATGACACCTTAGGAGCATCTTTCCAATCTACCAAAATGGATGCACCAAGAGCACATGCATGGAGATCAAGGCATGCTGGTGCACGCAGCAAGCAAATCACTGACCCTGCACTTAGTTTTATAGCAGAATTTATGCCACGTAGATACCTACATAAAATCTATTTTTCTACAATCAAAAATCACTTCTGCAGGCACCCAATAGGAAAGTCAACTTCATGATGCTGCCTTCCAGCATGCATTTGCAGTGATCTCACACTCTGCAGTCTAAAAGCTATTGCTAAAGCAGAGCCTGTGCCTCAGGTAATTTTTTTTAAAAAATATATAAAATATAACTGCCTCACTGTCACAATGAGCTTCTCTACTATATTTGATTGTGTCTAACATGGCTAATGAAGCTATTCCTTTATGGAATGTTTTCTCAGGTACCAAACCATTTCTAAATGTGTTTATATTTAAATAACCATTGATGAGGTTATGTGTAAAGGGGATAACCTGGATATTGGATTTGATTTTATTCCCAACTGAAAAAGCACAAATATTGAGTGTTCCTTTATTTTTTTTTTAAAAACACAGCGTGTCGCTGGAAATCATTTTAAGCCCCTGCCCTTTTCCTGACCCCCATCTTCTGTCTAGTTTTGGATGTGAAAATATGGCAACCCTATTAGTCATTCCGGGCATGCTTTACACAAGTTATACAAAACAAACGTGAACCAACTTACCAAGAATTTAGTGGGAGAAGATGCAACAGCAACTTACGTGCTTTAATTGAGCCCAAAATATTCTGACCAGAGAAATAAGGCAGCTCAGAAATATTATTGACATAGCAAGGTTGGGTATTTGGGATAGTCCTAAAATTTCAACTATATAAAGTTTTAGACATGATAGTATAGTATATCTTAACCACACGTGAACACTTGAACAACAAATATCACTAATTTAGAAGTACCAAAAGTACATTTAATGTTACATATTTCTAGAGTAACAGAGGTTTGTAAAAGCGGGTTCACACTAATCTTAACTACATATTTTCTAGGAGTCCTTCTTGTTTGACAAGCTGAACCACAGCAAGGATGCTCAAATTTTACCAGTTTTGGAATGATTTAAATAAGGATCTAAATAGGTAAGGCTAATGTACAAGTAAAACAATTCACTAGCTTTCTGAAAATATTTACGGCTTATTACAATTGTTCTGTATTTAGTAAACTAACAATTCTACATTATACACTTAAAAGCAGATGCATTGAAATGTAGACTTGTACTTTACCTGGTCAGTTTAATGGTCTTCCTGAAGTCATTAGTGATGGGAGCTTTGTAGCCTCCCTTTCGTAACAAGGAATCTATGGTTTGAATGTGGTCCCAACCTGTAGAAAAGTGCAAGAAAAGCCAGATCTTAAGCCAGTGGGAAAAAAGTTATCTTTAATTCATACAAATTGAACAGGTATAGGAGCATCAGGCCACAGGTTGCAACCCAATCACTTTATTCTTAAAATAAGCATATTGAGTACAGCAGTATGGTTAAATGCAGAAAAGCAGCTACTAAAAAATGTTATTTTAAAATTGGGAAAGAGGGAAATCTTTGTATTATACTGTACATAAAGTGCAACATTGACCTTGCTCCTTCGCAACCTCCGGCAGGTATGTGGCGGTGCGTTTTGATCCTTTTTCATTGATGAATTCTATTCTAATGCCATGTACACCCACCTGGAAGAAATCGGCAGCTTCATTAGAATATGAGATATGTAAAAATTAAACTATGAGGTTTTAGAAATCTGTTTAGACTTAACCTTCTCCAGGCCACTTTTTTCTAGAGACTATATGGTTTTGTTCAATACAAATTATACCTCCAATACAGGACCAATGAGCAATACAACACTGCACCAGGGAAGGTGATTCATAAATGAAATATAAAGGCTAGTCAAATCCTGATGTAAGAGGAAATTCAATAAAGATTGAAGAAAAATACCAAATGGTGTGGGAAAGAGCAGGGAAATGGAATTAAGAGTAGAAAGCACAGCTGAGAAGCTAGGGCTGGTATAATGCCATTGGTAAATTGAAATAAGTAGGATTAATACTTTACTATATCCATGAACTGAAATGCTATAGTGACTGAATGGAGACGCAAAACAAAAGCGCAGCGATTTTCACTGAACAACCGGAAAGTAATATCCACTACTGATACTTGCTCAAAATAGATGGAGATTTATGCCTGACTAATTTGTGGACTATAGCAGTAAATTGATCCAAAAGGTTACTGAAGTGCCAAAAGAGTTTTCAGGTTTTGTTAAAATTTCAACTGGAGACTATCGCAACAAGTATCCTATTATCAGAAACAACTGGCATCTATATACATGCTTTTAAATGTGCTTTAAATATATGGAAATACCTTGTAACCAGAACTTATGATAACAGATAATCATAAGGGTTAGAGAAATGATGCCAGAGGGGATTACAATCCAGTAATTGCATGGGGTCCAGATATCAAACTAAGCTTCATTCTCATTGCTTATAACTCATCTGAACCCCAAAATGGGATTATAAACTTTTAGTCACTCTAGGCATCTTTTCTAATAACATTCAGAGGTCATTTTATTTTTCATTGTTAACCATCACATTGATGCGTAACATCCACAGAGGAGAATTAAAGATGATGGAGTAGAGTTTCCGCTTTGGGCGCAATCTGGAAACTGCATCCAAAATGCACTCGAAACCATGCTGGTTAGGTTACAGTTTAAGTTTGAGATAAAATTCATTTGCATAATCACAAACTTAAAATCTTCTATGAACCAGCGCAATCAAGCAGCATAATTGTTTCTTTTTCTTTCCATTAAAAAGTACTCATTGATGTATTTAAAAGTGGCAACCCAGTGCAGTTTTATTAATACAGCTGAAAATGGGTTTATCACAAAAAATAAACATTTTTGATAAGTGCCCCATCCTCCACCTGTGAATAACGTGATTCAAAAATCCACTGAAAATGACTTTTTAAAAAAGCTATACTGAACCATTGACTAGTTACACTGGTGTACACTAGTCAGTTTCTTAGTAAATTAAATATTTTCTCAAATGAAAAAAACTTATAAAACGTGCCTACTAGTGCCTGTGCGCCTAAGAAAATCAGCGCAATTTAAAGAGCCTTCCCGAACCAGAGCAATCGTCAGAATCTCGCAATGTCGACCTGGCCGGGGCCTCATCCAGGCAAATTGAATCGTAAAACAGCGTAAAAGATCGCGGAACACACAAATGTAAGTGGTTTTGGGCGTAATTCTCTGATGTTTAACATTCCCCAGTCTTTTGCGTTGGTTCAGCTGATTTCATTTTGTTTGCGCAGATATTAGAATCATAGAAGTTTACAACATGGACATGTTGGGCCGAAGGGCCTGTTTCCATGTCGCCCAGTTTATACCACTAAGCTAGTCCCAATTGCCTGCACTTGGCCCATATCACTCTATACCCATCTTACCCATGTAACTGTCCAAATGCTTTTTAAAAAGACAAAATTGTACCTGCCTCTACTACTGCCTCTGGCAGCTCGTTCCAGACACTCACCACCCTTTGAGTGAAAAAATTGCCCCTCTGGACCCTTTTGTATCTCTCCCCTCTCACCTTAAATCTATGCCCCCTCGTTATAGACTCCCCTACCTCTGGGAAAAGATTTTGACTATCTACCTTATCTATGCCCCTCATTATTTTATAGACTTCTATAAGATCACCCCTAAACCTCCTACTCTCCAGGGAAAAAAGTCTCAGTCTATCCAACCTCTCCCTATAAGTCAAACCATCAAGTCCTGGTAGCATCCTAGTAAATCTTTTCTGCACTCTTTCTAGTTTAATAATATCCTTTCTATAATAGAACTGTACACAGTATTCCAAGTGTGGCCTTACTAATGTCTTGTACAACTTCAACAAGACATCCCAACTCCTGTATTCAATGTTCTGACCAATGAAACCAAGCATGCTGAATGCCTTCTTCACCACCCGATCCACCTGTGACTCCACTTTCAAGGAGTTATGAACCTGTACTCCTAGATCTCTTCGTATTAGTAGCATAAATGAGCGGAAATTCTACCCCGATGTAGTCACTGCATTTTAGAGTAGACAAAAGTTGATTACTATTTAGCTTCAAGGCAAAGCAAAAAATCCAAATCCATTACATCAAAATGGTTAAAAAAAACTTGCATATATGTAACACTTTACATGTAATAAAATCTTTCAAAGTGCAGCAATGGGCACTGAGCAGGAAGTAGGGGAAAGGCTATGGGCTGTGACTGAAAATGTTGTCAGAGATAAGTTTTGAGGCACAGAGAGGTAGCAAGACAAAGGAGGTGGAGGTTTAGGGAGAGAGTTCCAGAGTTCTGCAGCATGATGCCCAAAGGCTTGGGCACCAATGATGAAGGGGGATTGGGAGGAGGAGGTGGAAGCATAGTAGACTGTAGTTGATTAAGCAAAGGCTGCCCTGAAACTCGAGGCTGGAGAACATAACAAAAGTAAGATGGAGTGAGGCAATGAAGGGATTTGAAAGCTAGGGTTTTGAAGTTAAGACTAAGGCAGCAAGTCGGTGGAGATTGGCGAGGACGAAGGGTGATCTGTAACATAGAGTTACATACAGTCGACAGCACAGAAGCAAGCCATTCGACTCAAACCTGTCTCCACACGAGCCTTCACCCACCCTTTTACATCTAACCCTTTCATCTATTCCTTTCGCCCTCATATGCTTATCTGTGCTATTTGCCTCAACTACTCATTGTGGTAGCGCGATCCACATTCTTACCACTCTTTGGGTAAAGAAGTTTCTCCTGAATTTCCTATTGGATTTATTAGTGACTATCTTATATTTATGACCGACTTTTGGACTCTCCCATAAGTGGAGACATTTTCTCCACGTTTACCCTATCAAACCCTTTCATTATCTTAAAAGACCACTATCAGGTCACTCCTCAGCCTTCTCTTTTCTAGAGAAAAGAGCCCCAGCCTGATCAGCCTTTCCTTATAAATATGTCCCCTCAGTTCTGGTATCATTCTTGTGAATCTTTTTTTGCACCTTCTCCAATGCTTCTATATCCTTTTTATAATTTGAAGACCAGAACTGTGCACAAAGTCTGGTCTAACCAAGGTTCTATTCAGGTTTAACGTAACATGTTGTGGGACATCACGTGGGCTAGGACACAGATTGCAGAGTTTTATGATTAGCAGGAGTTGTTGCTTTTGTATTTTTATGCCCTTACTTAGAAAACCCAAAATATTACTTGCCTGAGTCTCAAATTCCTACAGCTCAACATTGGGAAGGCTGAAGCAATTTTTCTGGCCCCTGCCACAAACTCTTGTCAACTGACCTCTATCCCCCTCCCAGATTGTTCACAATCTTGGTGCTCTGTTCAACCCTGAGCTGAGCTTTAAAGCCCTCACCAAGACCACTTACACCCACCCGCACAACGCGGTCCACCTCAGTCTCTACCTCAACCCCATCACTTCTAAAACTCCTTATACATGCATTTTGCACCTCCAGATTCCATTATCCTAATCCCCACTTCTTGCTGATCTCCCATCCCCCAGCCTTCATAAACTCTAATTTATCCAAACTTCCATGGCATGGATTCCATCCTGCACCAAATCCCTCTTGTGCATCTCCTCCCATCTTCATTTAACTACATTGGCTCCCTGACCCCCAATGCATTTAATTTAAAGTCCTTGTATATAAACTCCTCCATGCTTCACCCACATCTCTGCAATTTCCTCCAGCCCCATTTCCCTCCTGAACACTCCATACCTCTGATTCCATCCTTCTGTGTACTCCTATTCATTTGACCCACCACTGGTAGAAATCTTCAACTGCCATGATTCAATTCCTTGGAACTCCCTCCCTAAACCTCAGTATCGCTCTCTTCCCCCCCCCCCCCCCCCCCCCCATTTTCATAAACCTCCCCTTCTCTTCTATTTAGCCTTCGGTCACCCCCATTAATATCTTCTTTCCTGGCTTGGAGTCCATTTTGATTATGCTGATTTGTGAAACTTGGGATATTTTTAACATTACGGGTACTATATAAATGCAAGTTGTTGTTGGGTAGCATGGAGCTCAGAAGGCTATTGAGGGAGCTTTAGAAAAATCAAGTCTAGCAATAAAGAAGTGTGGATGAGCTAGGTGCATGTAGGTGGGAGGTAATCTGGGTGACAGAAGCAAGCAGTTCTGGTCATGACTGGATGTGAAGCTTGAGGCTCAGCTCACAGTTGAGCAAGTCACTGGAGATTGCATTGGGTCCAGAGCGAGTAGCCAGGGAGAGTGATGAAATCAACATCTGAGGGATGATGTTTTTGGCAGGAACTCAACAGGATAGTTCTGGTTTTGCAGATGTTGAGCCGAGGAAAGGTCTAGCTCATCCAGGACCTGATGTCTGACAAAGGCAGCATATAGATAAGGAATAAGAGAGGAATATGGATTAGAACCAGGGGCATGTAGGAGATAACCATGTGGGCACAGGAGTAATTACACTGGGACAGGTAGGAATGGAATCAGCAGAGGGTGGTGCTATAAGGTAAATGACAGAAGAATGGTTGTGAATGTTAAGGAATGGCTTTGACCAGGGCTGTTTCAGGAAAGAAACTGGACTGGAGGAACTCAAATAGAAAGTAGTTGGGGGTGGGGGTGGGGGGTGGGGTGAGGAAACATGGATCTGGGTGGCAATAATACATTCAAGGAGAGGAATGCATGCAAGATTGGAGTTGGGGCAGTATTTAAGTCAGGAATTGAGGGGTCTAATTACATAAAGATTGAGCAGTTTACTCAAATTATTTAATGATTCATTTATATCGAGTCAGCAACTAAAGCCAAGGCTGGAAGGCAGCATTCAAGGTAGAGGAGCCAACTGTCCCCCACTGGCAGCTCATTTATCTCACTGTCAGTATAATTTTGGGTTGCACAATTTTTTTTTGATACATTATACAATTAGATTTAGTTGTGAAAATGGAGGTAGTGTGACCTTTTCTAGAAGGCCAAAGATAAGTACTGTAGGCTGTTATAATTATGTACTTCCTGTGCTGATAATTTGTATTTAGCATATTCAATGGTAAAATTACAGGGCTCAACATTTCCCATCCTGGCCCATGCACTAACCAGGGGGAATGCAGCCTTTACTTTCTTGGTCTCTACTTACAGTACTAATCCATTTTTCTAATGCCCAGGTCAACAACCCCAGAGATTTTCAATTTATCCTCATCCATAATCAATGCGCCGTGAACATATAGTTCATTTGAGCCAATGTTAACAATAGTTTAGGAAGATACATGGGATCACTTACCAACCCCTCCACTGCCTTGGTGTTGTCAGGTTGTTTGTCTTACAACAGTCTGGATGAGCTGCAATTTCCTCCAATTAAACATTGGGAGGACTGAAGCCATAGTCTTTGGCCCCTGCCACAACCTCCATTCCACCCCCTCCCCAGCTGCGGTCTCCAGCTGAACCAGACTGTTTGCAACCTCAGTGTCCAATCTGATTCTGAACTTAGCTTCTGACTGTGGTCACTGACCTACAATGGCTCCACCAACACCTTGATTTTAAAATTCTCATCCTTGTATTCAAATCCCTCCATAGCTCTAGAAGGGCTGTAGGAGTTTAAAGATCTCTGCGTTCCTCCAACTCTGGCCCAATGTGCATCCCCACTCCCTTCACCTCAACGGGTCTTCAGTCATCTAGGCCCTAAGCTCTGGAATTCCCTCCCCAAGTCTCTCCACCTCTATCCTCCTTTAAGACCTCCATAATACCCACCTCTTTAATCAAGCTTTGTCACCCATCCTAGTATTTCCTTCTTTGTGTCAATTGTTGTCTGTTTACACTCCTGTGAAGCACCTTGTGATGTTTTCCTATGTTAAAGGCACTATACAAATGTATGTTGCTGTTGTACCTGAGGCTTGCTAATCATTACTGCTTCAAGAATCATGGAATTTGATTTTTCAGCCTTTGACAATCTTAAAATTAGAACTGGGTCAGTTTGGAGTGAAATCAGGAAGCACTTTTTCATTCAAAAGGTAATGGAAATCTGGAACTCTCCTCCAAAAGGCTGTGGATGCTGGATCAATTGAATTTTTCAAGACCAAGATCGATAAATTATTATTAGATAAGCATATCAAGGGATATGGAGAAACGGCGGGTAAATGGCATTGAGGTGCCATTCAGCCATGATCCAACAGAATGGCGGAACAGGCGTGAGGTGCTGAATGGCTTACTCCTTTTCCTATAGCAGACTTTTGCAACCTTTTTTGTAATCTTTACTAAGTCCCATGATGCAAAGCTGAACTAGCAATAAGGGCTATTTGAGAGCAAAACACTAAGACAGTGCTGTACAAAATCTACTGCACACTCAGGAGTATGCAATGCATGCTGACCAGACAAAAAGCACTAGAGACACTAGATGAAATGCTGTATAATGTGCACGAAAAGGGGACGGTTATGTGACATGCCACGTGCTCTTAAAGGGATAGGCACCCAACATGTCACATGACCTACCCCTCCTTTTTTTTTCCCTGCCCAGGTGGGCTACAGTGGCTTCATATTATTGACAAAAAACAAAATTTCCATTATACCAGTTAAACGAACCAATTACTTTTTGAAATTGTTGCCACAACCTCGGGAGAATGCATTTCTAAACTTATTTTGGACTACATTAGTGCAAATTTGTAGTCAGTTTTTCCATGTTATATAGATTCAGTAAAAAAATACTTACCTCCCAATCTAAGTAATCCCCAACATCTTCAAAGTTGGTAAGAAGAGACACGGAGCAGAAAAGCCGCGGTAGCTCTTCCTTTGTCATTGGAGGAAAGCGACTGTCTTTAAGGGCACTATAAGAAAGAAAAAGTACTTGTTGAAACTGAATTCTAGACCATTACAAAATCATGCATGCATTATGGTAGAGCTTATAGCATAATAGTAGAGTTTATAGCATAATAGATAAACAGATCAATGTGGGAAATACAATGCATCCTAGAACTATCAAGTTTGGTCAATAAAATCAGCTTTTTATGAATTTACAGCATATATGGCTGGGCTACACTAGCAATGTAAAACACTTTGCCCACACATTCACAAGATATAATTTCCTTTTCTATTGCTCTTAAAAAATATAATTGGACAGCCTTCTGTAAAAATTCTGCTTTCAACCTTGAATAATAAAATCTATATTGTTCAAAATATATTTCCTACGTTACTATCATGGAATTATGCTAGGAGCTTTTTGTCCCGATTAAAAAAAAAACTGATTTGTATTGTTTCAAACTTCCCAAAACAATCTTTGAGAACTTGCACTTAGAAGTCTGAACAGTACATGTAGGTGACTAGTTTCTATAATTTACTAGATAGAATGTGTTAAATTTGAGGCAATATAAACTAAACGGTACAATTTTAAAGGGGGTGCAGGAACAGAGACCTGGGATGCACATACACAAATCTTTGAAGGTGGCAGGACAAATTGAGAAGGCTGTGAAAAAGCATATGGGACCCTGGGCTTTATTAACAGAGGCAAGGGAGTAATGCTCAACCTTTTTAAAACACTGGTTAGGCCTCAGCTGGAGTATTGTTCAATTCTGGGCACCACACTTTTAGGAAGGATGTCAAGGCCTTAGAGAGAGTGCAGAAGTGATTTACTAGAATGGTGCCAGGGATGAGGGACTTCAGTTATATGGAGAGACTGGATAAGTTGGGCTTGTTCTCCTTAGAACACAGAGATGGTTAAGGGGAGATTTGGTAGAGGTGTTCAAAATCATGAATGGTTTTGATAGTTTCTTCTGATTTACTTTGTTTCCAGTGGCAGAAGGGTCGGTAACCAGAGGACACAGATGTAAGGTGATCAGCAAAATAGCCAGAGGCGACATGAGGAAACATTTTTTTTTATGCAGCGATTTGTAATGATCTGGAATGCACTGCCTGAAAGGGCAGCGGAAGCAGATTCAATAGTAACTTTCAAAAGGGAATTAAATACTTGAAGGGAAAAAATTTACAGGCCAATGGGGAAAGAGCTTGGGAACAGGACTAATTGGATAGCTCTTTCAAAGAGCTGGCACAAGCACGACTGGCAGAATGGCCGCCTCCTGTGCTGTACCCATGATTTAGTCCATGAATAAATTAAATTGCTCTACTGCTTTTCTATTAAAATAGAGCACAACATTCAAAAAAAAAACCAATGCATTGTATCACACACACACACACACACACACACACACACACACGTGACTGACTGCTTACATTATGAGTTTCAATCATTTCTGGTATTGCAATGTGTAGTAGTATATAGAATGCATAGAGAATCATATGGTAGTTGCTGTGATCACAGCTAAGGGATAATATGGATTTGCACTCCCAGTGTTGGGTTTCATCAACCAGAAATATATAAATCGGGATTAATCATGTTTTTATTTTAATGGACAAAAGATTGCTCAAGTGGGTAGTTGACTTCTTACTATGTGCTCCTAGCAGGTGAAGCCAGGAGTACAATTTTGTAAAATTGCCCCTCTAGTGTCCACTGATTATTTGATTTTTGATTTTTGGTTTCTGACCTGCTGATGGTTTGTGTGAGTAGTTCAGTTGTCTTGCATGAGCCAGTTTTAAAGTGCAGAAAAGTTATAAACGTTAAGATTATTTTGAAGATTTGTCTGGATTTTATGTAAAAGTTTTATTTTTAAATCAAGAAAATCAATAACAGATTATAAATTGAAACAGGAAAACTAACCAAATATTTAACAATTAATGGTCGCAGCACATTAACAAAATTCAAGAGAAAATATGTACATTGATTTTCACATTGACCCAGCGTTAGTATATATTCTCAATACAGCATTTACAACAAGAAACATTGATGGCATAGCTCTGCATGTTTGGACAGTAGTATAGAGTGCTTCAGAATGTTACACTGATTTACATCGAAACTACAGCACAGATACAGGCCATTCGGCCCAACTGGTCTGAATTGGCTTTTATGCTCCACGTGAACCTCCTCCCTCCCTACTTCCTCTAACCCCATCAGGATACCCTTCTATTCTTTTCTCCCTCATGTGCTTATCTAACTTCCCCTCAAATGCATCTATGCTATTTGCCTCAACTACTCCTTGTGGTAGCACATTCCACATTCTTACCACTTTTTGGGTGTAGAAGTTTCTCCTGAATTCCCTATTGGATTTATTAGTGACTATTTGATATTTATGACCTCTAGTTTTGGACTCCCCCACAAGTGGAAACATTTTCTCTACATCTGCACTGTCAAACCCTATTATATTAAAGGCCTCTATCAGATCACCCCTCAGAATTCTCTTTTCTAGAGAAAAGATCTCCAGCCTTTCCTGATAAAGGATATCCTCTCAGTTTTGATATCATCCTTGTCAATCTTTTTTGCACCCTTGCCAATGCCTCTATATCCTTTCTATAATATGGAGACCAGAATTGTGCACAATACTCCAAGTGAGGTCTAACCAAGGTTCTATACAAGTTTAACATAACTTCTCTGCTTTTCAATTCTATCCCTCTAGAAATGAATCCTAGTGCTTGATTTGCCTTTTTATGTGGCCATAACAACCTACATTGCTACTTTTAGTGATTTGTGTATCTGTACTCCTAGATCCCTTTGCTCCTCCACCCCATTTAGACTCTTATTATCCAAGCAGTATGTGGTCTCCTTATTGTTCCTACTAAAATGCATCACCTCTCATATCTGGATTGAAATTCATTTGCCAATTACATACTCTTTCTGCAAGTTTATTAATATCCTTTGGCATTTTGATGCATTCTTCCTTTGTGTTAAATACACCCCCCAATTTGGTGTCATCCTCAAATTTTGAAATTGTACTTCTGATTCCCGAATCCAAATTGTTATTGTAAATTGTGAACAGTGGTCCCAGCATTGACCCCTGTGGAACACCACTTCCCACCTTTTGCCAGTCTGAGTAGCTGCTCTTAACCCCTACTCTGTTTTCTGTTTTGTAGCCAACTTGCTATCCATTCTGCTACCTGTCCTGACTCCACATGCACCTTAGCCATGAGTCTATAATGTGGTACCTTATGAAAGGCCTTTTGAAAATCCAAATAGATTACATCTACTGCATTATCGTTGTCTACCCTTTCTGTTACTTCTTCAAAGAATTCAATAAGGTTGGTCAAGCATGACGTTCCCTTCTGAAATCCATGCTGACTATTCTTTATTATATTTTCATTCTCTAGATATCCTTCTATTACACCTTCGAGAAAAGATTCCATTATCTTTCCTACCATCGACATTAAGCTAACTGGTCTACAGTTCCCTGGACGTCTATCTCCCTTTTTAAAATATAGGAACAATATTAGCTTTTCGTCAGTCCTCTGGCACTATTCCATATTCTAGTTAATTTTTATATATGTAATAGGGCCTCTGCTATCTCCTCCCTAACTTCTTTTAACATTCGCAGATGTAATCCATCCAGTCAGGGGTCTTATCCTCCCTAAGTTTGATTAGTTTATCATTTATCTCCCCCCTTTCTATCTTAAATGTTTTAATATCTTTTTTGATCTCTTCTTCTAATGTCCTGCCCATCTTGTTAATCTCCCTGGTAAATACAGAGGCAAAGTAACTATTCAGTAGTTCTGCCATTTCACTGTCATTACCTGTGAGTTTACCATGTGGATCCCTTAGTGGCCCTATCACTATTCTGATTTTTATTTTGTAATTTATGTGCCTGTAGAATACTTCTTTTTAATATTACTTGATAATTTAATCTCGTAGTTCCTCTTTGCTTTCCTAATTTTTTTTTTAAAAACTTATTTTCTAACCTCTTCGTGTTCCATTTTGTCATCCTCTCCTTTATCGTCTATGTACTTTGAGTATGCCTTTTGCTTTAGTTTCAATTTTACTCGTTTCTTTATTCATCCATAGTGTTTCATTATTGACTAGTTTGTTCTTGCTTTTTAGAGGAATATACTTCTCCTGAACTCTATTGATCACCTTTTAAATATTACTAACTGCTGTTCTAGTTCTTTGTCGATGTTTTTTTCCAGTTTACCTGCCCTGGTTCCATTCTCATTCCCTCAAAATTAGCTTTTTTCCAATCTATTACCTTGATCTTTTGCCTTACTTATGTCTTCCTTCAATTATTTTAAACCGTATTATGCTATAATCGCTATTGCCTAGATGTTACCCTACGCTTACTTATCTGTTCTGGTTCATTGCCCATTACTAGATCTAGAAATGATTCCTCTCTTGTTGGGCTTCTCACATATTGGGTAAGAAAGGAGTCATGTACACATTTAAAATTCCTTTCCCTACCTCCTCTTGCCAGTTTATTTGAGGGTGGTTGATATTTCCCATGATTATTCATTTCATAGATTTGTCTACATATTTCATCCTTCACTTCTCTTCTACTATTAGGTGGTCTGTAGAATACACCTATTAACATGATCGATCCCTTCTTAGTCTTTGTCTCCATATGGATTCTGTTTCTATCTTAATGTTACTTATGTCCTTTTTTTCTATTGCCATAATGGTGTTGGGGGGGTACATCCATGGTATACAGCTGGACATGGGATCACAATGGCTACTGTACCTTTTCTATGGACGTTTTTAGGTTGGGTCATTCTTCCTGTATAGCTGGAGGCCAGTCACGGTAGGCTCTCTGTCTGACATCAACTTGTCCCTCCCTTTGCAGGGTTGAACGGAGGGACCTTGTTTCATGGGCTTTCAGGAAGGTGCCCAAACTGCATCATATATTTACAGTTCCAGCTGAAGGTTGCACATCATGTATCCTCACTGACTGATGTATATCATACAGATGCTTATTCCACACATTTGTGGTAGAAGCAATAGAGTTTAGCTAGAGTGGGACAATGCACTTTAGGTGAACTTTGCACCGCAAGGACGGACCTAGCAGATAGGAAAGTACTATTTTTATCTGGAATTTACAGAAATTCAGATTTAGTACCTTGCCAAACTAGTTTATCAGGATTCAACTGTACAATCAGTTTCAAGTCAGAATCCTGATGAAAAGCTGATCATAATTAGTCTAAAGATTAGGATCAAAACTGGTTATTCCAAATCAGCAGCATTTTTGACTTAACTTCAGAATAATAATTCATTTGCAACATTCCAGTGATTCACAACTGGAGTAATACTCTTGATGCCCAATACACAGTAGCCCTTACAGTGCAGACTAAATTATAATTAGTTGGATAGAGTTGCTTTTCTGGTCATCTACTGTAAAAGATATTTTAGATTTTCAGTTCTATGCTTCCCTTCCATTGCTAATTAAAGGATTCCTTTTTATTTCCTCCTTTTATCTAATCTAATGAACCTCTAAATAACAGTGATACAATATTTGTCAGCTTTTCTATAATTTGGAATGACAAGTGACCTTGGATCACAGAAGGAGGGGGAAAAAAAGCCCAATTAAATGCCTGAAAATTTTCTTCTGAGACAGTTTAAATTCTTGAAGATAATTAAATCCAGAAATATTCTAAATCTTCCCTTCCACATAGCATAAAAGTACTGCTCAATATTGCTTTAGAAAGTTTGCATAATGTTAAGCTAATTTGCAAGAGTCATGAATGCTATCCTTGTTCCTAGATACCTCATCCTTTTCTCCAAGACCTACTCTGATACAGTGCTCCCCCATTTAGCAAAATTTTGTACCCAGAAGCCACTGAATTCATTTAGGGCACAACATTATGAATTTCATAATACATCTGCATGTAAAAGTTCTTTACTCCTTCTGTAACTCCTTTGCTATGATGCGCATAACATACTTGGCCATGGTTTTAGTACCAGAAGATTGGGGAAGACTGGATCCCTATGGTGAGCGTGGACTACTGTGGCTCTATATACAAATTCTGCACCCAACTGATAAAACTATGTCCTAACCCAGTACCAATCAATGTGTAACGCTGGTACTGACAGTCTACACAACCAGCTTCCAAGAAGGGTACTAGATCTCTTAGTCACATACAAAAATGGAGTGCCTACTGATCAACCAAATAACATACTTTGATGAATTGTTCTTGGTATAGATGTACCAGTATGCCCATAATCTCTGCATTCAAGACATTAAACATCATAATGTTGGTACTAAAGGATATTTGACCACAGTAATTGATCCTTTTCTGGTTTGAGGTATTGACTGATACCGTCGGGAAGCTTCCTACTTTCCCAAGCCTCTTCAAAGACTCCAGATGAACAGACTGCCAACTGGTGGATCGTTCTAATGCATTACAAGACAACTACTTTCCCGGTGCTTTCCTGTCATCATTTCGCTCACCAGTGAGTTCTCTTTTCTTCCCCTCCCCCACTTCCTGCTGCCCCATGATAATTTTACAATCAATCAATTCAGTCAGTGCTAGAAACACCGACTTCTGTTTCTCCACAGGTGCTATCTGACCTGCTAAGTATTTGCAGCTTTTTCTCCTAGATTTTAAGATTACAAGCATCTGCAGTATTTTGCTTTTTGTAGCTCCTGCAGTACCAACTGCCTGAGCCATGCTACTATCACATTCTATCGTGCAAACAGTGAAACACTCTCAACAAACAGGTAGAGAAGTTTCTTAAGTGTTATTCTGTCCACATGAGCTATGATATTACAATTACAATTATAAACTGAATTTCACGACAATGATTAGGAAAGTCCATTCCAGGGTATATTTCAATATTGGTGATTTGTGTATGACAGGTGTGATTTAAGCTAGTTTTGTCTGTACGGCAAGTGGGAAAAAGGTAGCAATCTGGATTCCTTTAGATGCCAAATTGCTACAGTATAGTGCAGTTCAGGTTCAGATGCCCAGACTATGTTTCAATTGTTTTTGTAGCTTGCCCTTTATGAACATTAGGCTTCAGCCCTGTAAAGTACATTTACAATATTACCATAGAAGTTTACAGCACTGAGGGAGGCCAGATTGCCCACATGCATCTGTGCCAGCTCTTTGTTAGAACAATCCAAACTAATTTCACTGCCCTTCCTCCCCTCATTACACATAGAAGGGATTTATAACTGCTCACATCTGAAATATTTGTATGTCATCTACATCACATGCAGCAAATAAAGCTCTAAGCAGCTGATCTAGTGCTGCAGCCAATCAAAATGGCAATGGTCTGGACTACGCAGATTTTGTGCGCCTACAAATTTGAAGTGCAACTATTGTCAACACATTGATTATATTGTTACTTACGGTTTAAAATTCAACATTCATATACATTTGTATCTACAAAAAAAGTGCTCTGAGAAAAAGGGCTTTTAACCCAGCACTGATTTGACTATTTTTATGTTCATGCAGTTTTACTAAAAAATTAAACTGATATTTGGCTCAATATTTCTGCCTTTACTTGAATTTGTGCTCAAGGTGAGGGAAGTTAGTGCTGAGAAATGGGACATACTTCCATTTCAGTCAGTCAGCATAAAGGCACAATATGGTTAAACATAGAGTGAAGCTGCTTCTGCTCTGCTCCAACGTGCCCCAGTCATACTCTCAGAACAGGCCGCTAACACACATTTCCAATACCCGTCATCTGGGCAAGGGCACCAATTAGTGCTGAATTTTAGGACTGCCCTGTGCTGTGGACTCATGCCGCTCAGGCGTAGACTGAGATGGTCCAGAGTTATTTGCCACAGATCCTTATAGCCAGACGGAAGACTTTAATCCCACCAGCCAGTGATGGATTGCAACCAACGCTTGAACAGATTCTAACCCACTGTACCATCCAGTCCCTCTGTCTATCTCTACAGAGAAAAGAATCCACAAGGTATGTCAAGACTGATAACACACTGCTTTGGGATTTTGAAACTTATTTGATAAGCTCCAAGGCCGAAGCTATCTTTTGTGGGGAATAGGGGAGTGGGGGGGAAATAGACAAGTCAACTTGCACTGCTCACACCTTCTAATGAGCTGATAGAGCAGAATTGGCACAAGCTATAAAACAAAGTCACCCAATCTGCCCTCTTGATTAGGGAATGATTTATAGAATGGAGAACCTAGAGAATGGGAACATAGGTTTATTAAAATCTACAGGTTTAAAGCATTTATTTTAATTTACAGAAACAAGCAATGATTATTTAAATTTTCTATTGCGGTTTACAATTTGATATTCAATATAGTTCTGAAATAGCTCGGATAATTTTCTGTTACAATAAAAGCATAGACAATAGTAGACTACTGTAACTGCATTAAGGACCTTGATTTTAATCAGCTGCATTTAAGTAATTGGTCTTCCACATGTATCACTTCTACATTAGGAATTGCCTAGACCAGAACTAATGGATCAACAGTCACTGATATCCCACTAGATCATCCTATTTGAATATTCACGAACTGTGGTTTCCTTTTCTCCTTTGAGTGAAAATTTTGTTACTACAGCCATCAACTGGGATGGGCATTTTCCCAATATAGGGATTATAGACTGACAACTATGATCTGCAGAACACTTGTCATTCCCATCATCTTTCGTACAGCTTTCATGGGTATACAACAATTTACCATTCTTATTTTTCCACAGTACTTAAAAAAAAAATCCAAAATAACCCTTTACCTCCTGGTGTTTGTCACATAGCCAGAAATTTTAAACACAATTCTCAGCCTTCTCTGCATTTCACCTGCAATCAAAGGTGACATTCAGAAACAGAGCTTAGTAGAGGATTAAAGGCCACCTCAGAATTCAAAACAGTGCTTCTACAATTTGTCCCAGTGTGAAGAATATTTTGAACTCATTTTCCCCTTCATTTGTAAAAAGAAATTAGTTATATCTTAACGGCATGAATTAGAATATTTGAATTGTGAATGTTATAATTGTGCAGTTTGCAAGCTGTCAGAGGATCAGAGGATTTATGGGTGTACATTTATTTTAAAAAGGCGGTACCTGTATTGGGGAAATAAGATACATTGGGAATTCTTTGTTTTTAAAAACAAAACTAAATCCATAAAAAAGTGTTAAATACATATTAATCTAGTAATTCCCTTACATTCCTATTTGCTAACAAATGTTTCTACATAAAAACAGATCCCATTTTGAATTTTTAAGCCTACATTAATCTTTCGGTGTTTTTTTTAGAAAAGCACATTCTGGCAACAAGGAAGACACTGCATTCTAGTATACAGGCATATAAGCCTAAATGTTACAAAAGGACCCACATTACATTAATGAATGTTAACTTTCAAAACTGATTAGAGGCACCTTGGGACAGATGCTTTGTGTAGAACTAATCTTAATGCTCATATCTTCTTGTATAAATATACAGGAAAGCAAATTCAAACATTTAGGAATATGTCATCTCTATGCTACAAGGGTAAAAGTAATACGAGTTTCAGCCACATTTCTCTTCCTTATCCCTTCATTTTGTCCAATGAAGTACATCCCTCCAATACTTCAACTCTCCCAGCCGAGAATCCAACTGCATTTTGAAACTCACTCAATCTTTGACTCTACAGCCTGACAGGACATTTATTACACTGAGTAAAGCAATTCTTTCTAACATCTATTTAAAGCTTTTCACAAATTTAATATCCCCTGGTCATACTGGCTAGGCGTACCTTGAATTAATATTCTGGGTCCTGTACTATTTAATACTTTATACCCTGCAACGATTCCCTATGTCATTTTTAGGTGTTTACATTATTTTCTCTGGTTCCATGTCACTGATCGTCCCTATATATTGGCCTTACACCACCCCCCCCACCCCCCACCCTCAATGAACTAGGGTTTTCTGCCCAATATCTAACAAGAGTGAAACCCAAGGATTGCAACAGAAGCAGCCTTAACCTACATACCAGCTACTGGAATGCATGACTTGCTGCTACAGGATTTTCCTCTGAATAGTTGACTGAACATATATTCTTAGCAGACCAAGACTTAGACTCTAAACCAACAAGTGGCTTTATTTACATAAAACAGGCAAATGAACAGTAAACAGAATAAAACAGTGAATCAAAGTTCTCTATCCTTCTCAATACTTAAAATAAAGACACCACAGACTTTCTCCAAACATTGCCTTTAAAACATAAGCTCACTTTTTGCACTGTGAAACAAGCTTCCATTTGAAATCAAACTCAGCTTTGCTGCTGGCCAGCACAAAATGTTAACAGAACACTCATTGCAGCCTAATGTAAACCTGTAATTGGAGACTCCTGGTCACCAAGCTGTCTGTCAAACAGGACCACAGCCAGTGACCCGGCCGCTTTCTCAAAAGGTCTCAGACACTTTCAATCAAATCCAGTACCCAAGACAGGGCCGGATTCCTTGACTTGTGCCAAGATGGCTTGGGACCATCACTGCAAACATGCTTACCCACATAATTACGCAGCAGAATGAAAGGATTCTTTCCAAAATAACTATTCACTGATCCCCTCATGGAAAATATACATTGGGCAGGTTTGGGCTCAGTAATGATGCCATCCAAGATCTCCCATTACACAAAACACTTGAATAACCTTCCAACATTTAGCATCTAAACAATAACGACTTGCATTTATATAGCACCTTTAACGTAGTAAAACGTCCCAAGGAGCTTCACGAGCGAATTTCAAACAGAATTTGACACCGAGCCACATAAGGAGATATTAGGACAGGTGACCAAAAGTTTGGTCAAAGAGGTAGGTTTTGAAGGAGTGTCTTAAAGAAGGAGGGGTAGAGAGGGAATTCCAGACCTTAGGGCCTAGGCGGCTGAAGGTACGGCTGTCAATGGTGGAGCGATTAAAATCGGGGACGCGCCAGAGGCAAGAATTAGTAGCACAGGGATCTCGGAGGATTGTAGGGCTGGAGGAGGTTACAGAGATAAACAACCATTTGGACAAGATACTAAAAGGCCAATTACCTGTGGAATTGCACCCCAACATGTGATGCGGAAAAAATTAGAAAAGGGAATAAATGAAAATCTGAGTGCTCAGATGAATGCTGTTGCTCTATATCTTACCAATTCTCACATTGTGTACTCCAAAAGTTTATTCTAACTGTAATAAGCCCACAT
The DNA here is from genome assembly GCF_035084215.1 of Heptranchias perlo. Lineage (NCBI taxonomy): Eukaryota > Metazoa > Chordata > Chondrichthyes > Hexanchiformes > Hexanchidae > Heptranchias > Heptranchias perlo. The sequence continues at coordinate 47,838,570 of NC_090339.1, read as the reverse complement.
CTTTGTGTTCACAAGACATACTTATCACAAAATCTAAACTTAAAAGCATCTAAACCAAGACCCAACCTGAAAGTGAGAAGCTTTTTCTGCATCAAATTAAATTTGTTTCCCCATTACACTTCTATGGTGACAATCATTTCTGTAGAATGCATATATATGTATTAAGAATTTTATTATGCTACCCACATTCTTTTAAGGGCTTCTGCTCAAAAGAACACAAAAAAAAGGTGATAGTTCAATTTAGTAATTATGCTTTAGAATAGCAATGTTCCATTTGGAGGGATGAAAGGAAAAACACTAGTTACTTGGCAAGGTGCAAAATGTGAGATATCCAAACACAATAATTCACTCCAGATTTGTGAAAAAAAGTCTCAAATTAGACAAGCATGATGCTTCCTATAGGCAGCAAAGATGAACAAATTTGAGGCAGTAGTTCTTTTTTGGACAACTATTGCAGATACTTCTGAAACTGAAATACTGAAAAAGTAATTTCCATTGTACAGATACTTTTTAATAAGTATAGTAATTCATATACCAGTCATTTTCAGACAGAACCACCATAGATTTTTTACAGCAAGCTATCTGGGAAATAAAGGATTTTACACCACTAGTTGATCTTGTAATTATGCTCATTCTGGGTCTTGCTTTTTCTACATCTGTCCTTTCATCTATTTTCCCGCTTCTGTATATCCTCCCTACAATGGTTGTATGCATTTCACAACCTTTTACTGATATTCAAAATTGTAGTTTTTACATTTTTAAATGCTACGGTATGCAGCAGAGAGACAAGCAACCAAAAATGCATTTAGTTGGTCAGAAATAAGGATTGGGTCGGGGGGAGGTCATCCAGCTGGAGCCAAGAAACGTGTGATATTGTCCTTATATTTGGGGATCACAGGAGTGATGTGCAAATACGCAAGCGAGTTACAAGAAGGATCGCAGGCTCAGTCACAGTTGGGAACAGCAGATTCTCAAATGCTGCTACTTCTTAACTTTATAATTTTTAGAATGTACAGGAACAGTACCTAGAAAGCTGGCTTACCTACCAATCCTAATGTTGAATGATGTGGAGATGCCGGTGATGGACTGGGGTTGACAATTGTAAACAATTTTACAACACCAAGTTATAGTCCAGCAATTTTATTTTAAATTCACAAGCTTTCGGAGGCTACCTCCTTCCTCAGGTGAACGATGTGGAAAAAATGTAGAAAAAGATGTAGAAAAAGCAAGACCCAGAATGAGCATAATTACAAGATCAACTAGTGGTGTAAAATCCTTTATTTCCCAGATAGCTTGCTGTAAAAAATCTATGGTGGTTCTGTCTGAAAATGACTGGTATATGAATTACTATACTTATTAAAAAGTATCTGTACAATGGAAATTACTTTTTCAGTATTTCAGTTTCAGAAGTATCTGCAATAGTTGTCCAAAAAAGAACTACTGCCTCAAATTTGTTCATCTTTGCTGCCTATAGGAAGCATCATGCTTGTCTAATTTGAGACTTTTTTTCCACATCGTTCACCTGAGGAAGGAGGTAGCCTCCGAAAGCTTGTGAATTTAAAATAAAATTGCTGGACTATAACTTGGTGTTGTAAAATTGTTTACAAATGTTGAATGAGGCGGTTTGTCACTTAAAACTCACACTGTGGTCTGCAGCACCCTACTGTGCCTTCAACTTTGAATGCAGGACTGCTCCTAAAACCTCAGAGGAGGGAATAGAGTTAGAACACTTGGGGTGGAAGGGTACAGAGGAGGGGCATGGTGGGTAAGATGTTTGGAATGGAGAAGGAAAACTATCACAGCCGAAAAAAGTTGCTGATATTTTCCAGTGTGACATAACTTGTCGCAGGTAATTATAGTCCTTACTAATCACGGACCAAACACCACTGCTTCAGGCTCACTATATCACAATAATATAGACACAAAACTATTATACAGAGAAAAAACAAGGTTCTTTGCGGCAGTGAAAAGGCAACAGCCCCAATAAAACTGTGCTTTTAATAGGTCACAATGAAATTCTACAAGTCCAGTAATCAAAGGTCAAGGCCAGGGTCAAGCCAAGTAATTTTGTACAATATTACATTATATTCAATATTGTGATACAGTAAATTCATACCCTCAAACAAGAGAGCATTTGGAATAAACAAGCCACAGCTCGTTTGGATTTTATCTCTTAGCCAAATCAGGTCAATTAGCTAATAAAAGTAAAAGCTAAGCACACATTTTTATAGTTGATTTCTGCCAAACAAGTCCTGAATATTTGATCATTGAAAATTAGTTGCTTTAAAAGGTAAGTTTTTAATGTGTACTAATTAACTGATGTCACAAGTTTAGTGTAACTAAGAGTTTGCTATTCATCTCCAGTACTGGTGAACATAAGAACATAAGAAATAGGAGCAGGAGTAAGCCATACGGCTCCTCGAACCTGCTTCACCATTCAATAAGATCATGGCTGATCTTTGACTTCAACTCCACTTTCCCCACCTGATCCCCAGTTCCCTTGATTCCCCTAGAGCCCAAAAATCTATCCATCTCAGCCTTGAATATACTGAGCGACAGAGCATCCACAGCCCTCTGGGGTAGAGAATTCCAAAGATTCACAACCCTCTAAATGAAGAGATTCCTCCTCATCTCAGTCTTAAATGGCTGACCCCTTATCCTTAGACTATGCCTCCTAGTTCTAGACTCTCCAGCCAGGGGAAACAGCCCCTCAGCATCTACCCTGTCAAACCCTCTCAGAATCTTATGCATTTCAATGGGATCACCTCTCATTCTTCTAAACTCCAGAGAGTATAGGCCCATTTTACTCAATCTCTCCTCATAGGACAACCCTCTCATCCCAGTAATCAATCTAGTGAACCAAGCATGTACTAGTTGTTCTCAGTCAACATTAGGTTTGACGATGTCTTCAGTAAAAGCAGGAATAGTTCTACCATTAAGGTGCTTTAACTTATCCACTGGAGAAAGAAAAGAGGCACTCCAGCTTTAAAGTGATTTTTTAATACAAAAGATTTTAGTCAGCACTATTTTCCCCCATTATGGTAAGAACAGTCTTAAAAGATCAAGTGACAAGGTTGACAGACCTCTAAACAGATGGGCATTTCCAGGAATTAAATGGTAATTCAATTTGTGTTAGAAAATTGGTAGACAAAGTGGGAATATAGACTTAATAAACCATTTATTGAATATACAATCCAATGTAAAAGCTAAAATCATTTACTGCAGTAGTTGGAAAGATTGTAAATCATAAGGGGAGGGAGATTAAGCTGCAATCTGATTGAAAGCCTACTTAAATGAACAGAATATAGAAGTGCATCAATTTTTCAGTTAGAGGTCCTAATTTTGCTACAACACAAATGGTATTGAAGCTTACAGGACTAGAAAACAGCACATGGAACTGCAATAATATTTCTTACAATAGAATTAGGTCTAAAAGTTTAAAAAACAAATGAATAGCAAAGCAAAACAAATACTCATTGTAGTACAGGAATCAAATCTACAATGCATTCATGGGAAATAAACAGAGCAAATCATATGAAAATTTGCTTTGGGTTTGGAGAGCTGCTTTATATTGATTGTCAATTCTATTAATTGTATCATGATATCATAGCACATGTGCACATCAGTTCATTTAAATTAGGAGCAATTAAAATGCCTTTCTCTATTATCCCTAATTCAGCAAAGATTTCCATTATTCCCCCACCCTTGCCCTTATAGCCATGCCCTTGCTCTACTCAGCCCTTTGGAACCTGAACTGCAGAAGCTCAAGTTTACATTGCTGCTGGTTCTACTTTTGAGTCAGCAGGTGACATTGTGAATGCTCACAAGATCATCTTTAGCAATGAGTCAATGTGGAAACTGCTTTGGTGCAATGCTATGCCAATGTGTGAATACACCCTGCATCATATCACTCTGCAGTGCTGCACATTAGTGTTTCAACTGATATGTCACTAATGAGCTTAAGGTGTTTATTGATATACCGTTTGCAATTTCTCTATACAATTAGCTAGGAACCTATATCATAACTGGCATAGCTATGATGGAAAGGCTACTTCACACAAGTCTGGAGCTGCTCCAGTCATTGAGTGAAATTAAAATATATAGTCTGAGAATAATTTTCTTTTCTAACAACTTCTTGGACATTTGAAATTTGAATTATTTACAATAATTAACCTATTACTTTCACAATACTGCAAAGCTCATAATATGTTGAGATACTGCTCAGTAGTAAAATGATAGAGATGCGAGAGGCAAAATGACACAAGGTTAAGAATCAGAGGGTTTCCTCACCTTCACCAGATATTTGAATTTAACATGAACACAAATGTACAACTGCAGATCAAAAGCACACATTTCCACAACTGAAATTCCCACTGCCCATATTATGCCCTTGCTGATGGTATTTTTCCCTATTTTCAAAGCATCCAGAATTTCCACCAGCATGATGCCAAGGATGGGAAAACTATAGTTATAAGAGGTTTGAGATAATACCAGGACTATTTCCACTGGAGCAAAGGCGGCCAGGAGGAGATTTAATAGAGATTTTTTAAATTATGAAGGGTTTTGCCAGGATAAACATGGAAAGGCTATTTGCTCTGGTGGTTGGGGAGTCAGTGACAAGGGGTCAACTCAAAATGGTCACTAAGACAGCGAGGAGAGAGGGTTACGAAAATGTCTTTACAAAAAGGCTTGCTGCGGCATGCAATGCTTTTCCAGAGAGTGGTAAAGGCAAAGAATATTGCAGCTTTTAAGGGAAAATGGATAAATATTTTAAGCAAAGGAAGATACAAGAATATGAGGAGAGTGCAAAGAGCCAATAGACATGATGGGCTGAATGGCATCCTTTTGTATTGTAAACCAAGGGTTAACTGAACCAACAGCAATATAGTTAAAAAATATCACTGTCCACCAATTACATGTTGCAGATAGGATACCAAAAGCAGGTATCTAACTGGACTACTGACATTTAGGCATTACATTATGCAACAGGAGAAAAAAAACACCATATGCGCACGCACACACACATTCCCATGTATCCTACACATCCACCTCCTCCAGCACCAGCACACTGTGGCTACAGTGTGTACTATCCACACGACGTATTTCAGCAGCTTGCCAAGGTTTCTTGGGCAGAACCTCCCAACGTAGATCAGCCAGAACAGGGGTGATGAGTGAACAGGACTTGGCGCGAGTTAGGATACGGGCAGCAGAGTTTTGGATGAGCTCAGGTTTATGGAGGGTGGAAGGTGGGAGGCCAGCCAGGAGAGCATTGGAATAGTCAAGTCTAGAGGTAACAAATACATGGATGAAGGTTTCAGCAACAGATGAGCTGAGGCAGCGGGAAGAGACAGGAAATGTTACAAAGTCTTGGTAATGGAGCAGTTATGGGGTCGGAAGCTCAGGGTCAAATAGGACGCCAAGGTTGTGAATGGTCAGGTTCAGCCTCAGACAGTGACCAAGGAAAGATATGGAGTCGAGGGCTAGGGATCGGAGTTTGTTGCGGGGACCGAAGACAATGGCTTCAGTCTTCTCAATACTTAGTTGGATGAAATTTCTGCTCATCCAGTACTGAATGTCGGACAAGCAGCGTGACAAATCAAAGGCAGTAGAGAGGTCGAGAGAGGTGGTGGTGAGGTAGAGCTGGGTGTAGTCAGCTTACACGTGGAACCTGACATTGTGTTTTCAGATGATGTCGTCGAGAAGCAGCATGTAGATGAGAAACAGGAGGCGGCCAAGGATAGATCATTGGGGGAATTCCAGAGGTAACGGTGTGGGAGTGGGAAGAGAAGCCGATTCTCTGGCTACGACTGGATAGCTAAGAATGGAACCAGGCGAGCGCAGTCCCACTCAGCTGGACGACAGAGAGGCGTTGGAGGAGGATGGTGTGGTCAGCCATGGCAAAGGCTGCAGACAGATTGAGAAGGATGAGGAGAGATAGTATGTTACAGTCACGTAGAGTGTCATTTGAGACTTTCATAAGGGCAGTTTCAGTGCTGTGGCAAGGGCGGAAACCTGATTGCAGGATTTCAAACATGGAGTTGTGGGAAAGAAGGGCACAGATTTGGGAGGCGACAACAAGTTCAAGGACTTGAGGGGAAAAGGAGATTGTAGATGTTTGCAAGGACAGAGAGGGTCAAAGGTGGGTTTTTTGAGGAGAGAGTGATGACAGCAGATTTGAAGGGAGGGAGATAGATCTGAGGGAACCGTTAACAATATCAGCTAACATGGGCAGCAAGTGCATGGAAACACCATTTCCTCCAAGATCCCCTACAAGTCACACACCATCCTGACTTGGACATGTATTGACATTCCATCATCACAAGGTCAAAATCCTGGATTTCCCTACCCAAGATCTTCGTGGAAGCACCTTCACCACACGGACTGCAGTGATTCAAGAAGAGCCCATTCACCACCTTCTCAGGGCTTAGGGATGGGGAATATATACTGGCCTTGTCAGCAATGTGCACATCCCGAGAATGAAAAAAAAATAGGAAATCTACCAAATACAATAACCTATTTCTACATTGTAGCAAGAGGGGAAAAAAAAGGAAAGTTTTGAATTGAAGAAAATAGTTTTCAAATAAGCACAGTACTTAAAAACGTCAGAAGCTGAGATTTTAAGAGTTGCAATAAACCATTTGCATCCTTTCTACTCTCAGCATTCCCTCAAAATTCAAAATAAAATATTTTTTAAAAGGTAGAAGTTATGCAGTCCCTTGCTCCTTATTTAATCTAGCCACTGCTGCCTTTTAAAAACAGTTGTAAACAATTTTACAACACCAAGTTATAGTCCAGCAATTTTATTTTAAATTCACAAGCTTTCGGAGGCTTCCTCCTTCCTCAGGTAAATGTTCAGGAGCTCCTCGAAGCCTACGCATTTATACATATAGAACAATACATGGTGTTTACAGAATGCCCCTGCAACTGCCCGTTGCCAAGGCAATCACCGTGTTCAGACAGAGAGGTGTCACCTGCAGAACCCCCGAATACACATTCAACAAAAAAACAAACAGGAAAAAAAACAGAGAGAGGCAGAAATATCCGGAAGGCAGAGAAAGCCAGCAAATGACCCATTATATTAAAAACAGATAACATTTGTTCGCTGGTGGGGTAACGTGTCGCGTGACATGAACCCAAGATCCCGGTTGAGGCCGTCCTCATGGGTGCGGAACTTGGCTATCAATTTCTGCTCGACGATTTTGCGTTGTCGTGTGTCTCGAAGGCCGCCTTGGAAAAACAGATTTTAAAAACAGATTTTAAAAACCTCTTGGAACTAGGCAACACTACTGCAGATGGAAATCTGTTTTTAAAAACAGATTTCCATCTGCAGTAGTGTTGCCTAGTTCCAAGAGGTCAGTAATGCAGTGCTAGGCCAGAGCTCCTACACTTAGTATAGCCACATTTTAATTGAAATCAAATGTTGAGGAGAGATGTATAAAAATAAACTTGCATTTATCTAGAGCCTTTCACGACCTCAGGACGTTCCAAAGTGCTTTACAGCCAATGAAGTACTTTTTGAAGTGCAGTCACTGTATGAGAAACAATTTCATTGCAGGAGTAATTTCTCTTAGTTATAGGTGAAAAAACTACTTTCATGGTAGTGTCACACCTCTTCCAGGTGTTATGGAGAAGACAGGGAAAAATAATTTTTAAAAGTAAAATCAAGGGATTCTACAAATCAACTGGTTACTTTTCCTGTCTGATAAGGTGACAGGAAACCAGTCTGTGGCACTACATTTATATTTTACTTTCAGCAATAATTTTCATATCAAATGGACAGCAACAGTATGAAAACAAATGTGCAGAGATCTTTAAAAAATCATGCTAATATTGAGCAGTGTTTAAAGTCGACTGGAGTATCTCACATTCTAGTCCTCAACAACCACCAAACTCAGTTCTTCTCTCATACTGATATTTGCAAATTTGACCGCTTTTAATCTCCATGGAAGAGATTTTGATCAGTTCTAACAACTCGCATTTATATATCACTTTTAATGTACGAAAATAGCCTAAGGCGCTTCACAGGAGCACAGTCAGAGAAAACTGACAGAGCCAAAGAAGGAGATATTAGAATGGGTTACTAAAAGCTTGGTTAGAGGTAGGTTTTGAGGTAGGTTTTAAGGAGGGTCTTAAAAGGAGGCGAGGGATGGAGAGATGGAGGGGGTTGGGGGGGGGGGGAAATTCCAGAGCTTAGGGCCTAGATGGTTGAAAGGCATGACAGCTGATGGTGGGGCAAACAAGAGTTCAGAGTTGGAGGAACGCAGAGTTCTTGAAGAGTTGTAGGGCTGAAGGAGGTTACAGAGATGGAGCGGCAAGGCCATTCAGGGATTTAACAGGAGGATGAGAAGTTTAAAATCAAGGCATTGGTGGACTGGGAGCCAATTTAGGTCAGCGAGCATAGGAGTGATGGGTGAGCGGGACTTGGTACGGGTTGCCATACAGGCAGCAGAGTTTTGGACAAGCTTAACTTTTTGGAGGGTGGAATATGGGAGGCTGGCCAGCCTTCGAACTTCGGGTAAGCATTCTCCAAGGCAGCCTTCGAGACGCACGACAACGCAAAATCGTCGAGCAGAAATTGATAGCCAAGTTTCGCACCCATGAGGACGGCCTCAACCGGGATCTTGGGTTCATGTCACGCTACATGTAACCCCACCAGCGAGAAAAAAGTTCTCTCTCTCTCTCGTTGTGATCTGATCGCTTGTGTATTCAGTAGTCTTGGATGTAATGTGCCCCTGTCTGAACACCATCCACTCCTTTGATTGCTGTGATTACCTCTCTGCCGAGGTGTGATAACGGGCAGTTGGAAAGATTATCTGTAATCACCAGGCATTGTTCTCTGACTATATATGCTGTGCCTTTTTGGAACCCTGCACTCACTGACGAAGGAGGAAAGCTCCGAAAGCTTGTGATTTCAAATAAAGCTGTTGGACTATAACCTGGTGTTGTAAGACTCCTTACATTTGTCCACCCCAGTCCATCACCGGCATCTCCACATCATGAGCACTAGAATAGTTATGTCTGGAGGCAACAAAAGCATGGCTGAGGATTTCAACAACAGATATGCTGAGACAGGGGATGTTACGGAAGTAACTTGTGGACATGTTAAATTTGCCCTTCATGTATGCTCCATGTGCAGCACCAGGAACATTATTGTGAAATTTGAGTATTTTTGGTGAATTTTACATTTAGAACAAAATCAGATACTTTTCCCCTCACTTTTTCTGTCCTACCACCAGTGAGTTTCTGATGCTCCTGTCATCCTCTCAAATAGCTCACTAGCTATTACTAAGGCCAAGAATGTTCAAAATTAAAAAGATTTTTTTTAATTTTAAAAAAGCACATTAGAAAAAAGATCCCTTAACAGTAATTAGGAATTAGAGATTGATGGCCAGGAATTAATCAATAACAGCTTTTTTTTAAAAAAAAGCACAAAATATTCTATTTAATTTTAAAATTGCCCCATATCAATTCCTATTGTAGGAAAGAACTTCTAACTTGTTTAATATAATATGGGTCAAAAAGACTGGAAGTGGGCAAGGGGGCAGGTGGAAAACAATGCAGAGAGATTCCAATATGAACTGAAATCTGCATGCTTATCACAGGGTCATTGTGGATGTAGATGGCTATTCAGCCCATCTTAATTCATCCATCCAGAGAGATTGTAAAGTTCCCCACATTGTAGCATCCAATTGGTTTTTAAATGATTGCAAGGTATTTGCCGCCACTATTCTGGAAGTTTATTCTTCAGTGTGTGAAGAATTTTCTGATATTAGTCCTAAAATTACCTTTTACTACTTTGAACCTGTGTCCCTAGTTCTAATCCTGTAGTTCAATTTAATGTACTATTCTAAGTTAATTTCTTTTAATATATCATCACAATCTGATATAGACCTATAAGGTCATTTCTCAGATGCCTCCTTTCCAGACTGAAATGCCCAAATTTCTCTAGTCTCTCCTTGTAAACCCTGACACCAGGGATCAGCATCATGGCTCTTCTCTGTACTGCCTCTAGCATTTGAACGTGTCCGTTTCTTGGCAACCTGACTGAACACAGTATTCAAGGTGAAGTCTGACCAAAGCACTGTAGAGTTTGATCATTACCTCCTCTGACATATTCTACCATACTAAGATTACTAGGTCTCTTTCAACTTCATCTTAGCTATTTCATCATCATTCATGAAGTACGCATGTTGTCAATTTTTCCTTTCTATGAAGTACGTTACACTTGTCTGCATTAAATTTCATCCGTCATTGTCTGCCCACTTACATTCTTTGCCCAATTCATTCTGGAATTTCTGAGCTGCCTCTTCCAGTTACATCTCCTTTCCTGGTTTGAAATCATGTGCAAATTTGACCACTTTACATCAAGTTCCTAAATCCAATCTATTTACATAATTTAGAAACAGTAGCAGTCCCAGCACCAAGCCAAGATATTCCACTATGACATAACTTCATCGAGTACTCATTAGATATGTGCCATAATAATTGCAGTATACTGCTTACTGAAGATCACGTGGGCTGCCCACAATGTTTTCCCCTTTCTTCCACATGATAAAAAATACTATACGTCGGAGCAGAGAACCACAGAAGTTTGCAACATGGAAGATGGCCGTTTGGTCATCATGCCTGTGCTGGAGCAATTCAAAATGAATTCTATTGCCCTTCTTTCCCTACAGCTAATGCATATAGGGTACAACTACTTAAACAATATAATGACAGGTTAAATATACAGAAGCCACATGACACAGCAAGATACTGAAACAACCCAACTTAAGAATAAAATTAGATTCCAGCATTTTATATAGTTTTAAGTCTCCGCCGACAGCTCTGTCAATTGCCCAAGATCAAAGACACAATAAGTAGAGGCTATTGCATAAAATGCTAAAGAACAATTTATCATGTCTGTTTATCAAATTTTTGCCAAGACCCTGACAATTTATAATTCAATTTGCACATAGAACAAAGCCCCTGTATCTCGACTAATTACTAGCCAACCATCTGGCCTGGTTCCTATAGATAACCAGCCTTCAGTCCTCCGCTTGGAAATCCTATAAGGGAGGTCAGCTTCCATTTTAATTTTAGTATTTTAAAATACTATGACACCCCCTCTAAACATATTCCATAGACATCAATAGCAAGGCTATCTAAACATTAATCTTGCACTAGCATTGTGCATAGGCTACAGTATCATACAAGCTGAATGACATCAGTTTCAAATCACTCAAGCAATGTGCACAAGCACACCCATGTGACAGTCAGTACGGAGTGCACTCAGGCATAGCTGCAGAACTCACGGACTCAACTCAGAGCAAGCTGACAGTATAATATCCATTGTCTGCTTTAAAATCATTAAGATCACACTGTTAAGGCAGTAATATACTTTGATACCTTTCATCTTTCCACTCAATGCTTCAAGTTTACTTTGGTCGGCAAGTCCAGAGAATATGGATAAATAAAGTTTGCTCCAAGTGACGTCATACAGATATCAATAGGAGCCTCCCAGGTTTACCCAATATGTGGATGTTTGTGTAGTAGAATGATCTAACCATCACACAAGATCTTCTACCTGCTATAGATGGTAGCAATGCAAAATACATTCCACAATCTTCAAGGGTTAAGTTACGAGGAGAGATTACACAAATTGGGGTTGTATTCTCTCGAGTTTAGAAGGTTAAGGGGTGATCTGATCGAAGTTTATAAGATATTAAGGGGAACAGATAGGGTGGATAGAGAGAAACTATTTCTGCTGGTTGGGGATTCTAGGACTAGGGGGCACAGTCTAAAAAATAGAGCCAGAACTTTCAGGAGCGAGATTAGAAAACATTTCTACACACAAAGGGTGGGAGAAGTTTGGAACTCTCTTCCGCAAACGGCAATTGATACCAGCTCAATTGCTAAATTTAAATCTGAGATAGATAGCTTTTTGGCAATCAAAGGTATTAAGGGATATGGGCCAAAGGCGGGTATATGGAGTTAGATCACAGATCAGCCATGATCTTATCAAATGGCA
>NC_090339.1:47819060-47824060 GCF_035084215.1 Heptranchias perlo | reverse complement strand
ACACAGACACCACACACAGACACCACACACAGACACCACACACAGACACCACACACAGACACCACACACAGACACCACACACAGACACCACACACAGACACCACACAGACACCCACACACAGACACCCACACACAGACACCCACACACAGACACCCACACACAGACACCCACACACAGACACCCACACACAGACACACACACACAGACACACACACACAGACACACACACACAGACACACACACACAGACACACACACACAGACACACACACACAGACACACACACACAGACACACACACACAGACACACACACAGACACACACACACAGACACACACACACAGACACACACACACAGACACACACACACAGACACACACACACGGCGGGGGGGGGGGGGGGGGGGGGGAAAGAGAGACAGACATACACACACAAACATAGCATAGTGGTTATGTTACTGGACTAGTAATCCAGACGCCTGAACTAATAATTCGGAGTCATGAGTTCAAATCCCGCCACCGCAGCTGGAGAATTTAAATTTAATTAAATAAAATCTGGAATTAAAATACTAGTATCAGTATTGGGGGCCATGAAAATACCGGATTGTCGTAAAAACCCATCTGGTTCACTAATGCTCTTTAGGGAAGGAAACCTGCCGTCCTTACCCGGTCTGGCCGATATGTGACTCCAGACCCACAGCAATATGGTTGATTCTTAATTGCCTTCTGAAATGGCCTGGCAAGCCACTCAGTTCTAAAATCTCGCAACAAAAAGTCACAATAAGAATAAAACCGGACGGACCACCCGGCATCGGACCACTAGGCACCGGACGCGACAAAGGCAAACCAAGCCCACTCGCCCCTGCAAAGTCCTCCTCACTAACATCTGGGGACTTGTGCCAAAAATTGGGAGAGCTGTCCCACAGACTAGTCAAGCAACAGCCTGACACAGCCATACTCACAGAATCATAACTTTCAGCCAACGTCCCAGACTATTCCATCACCATCCCTAGGTATGTCCTGTCCCACCGGCAGGACAGACCCACCAGAGCTGGCGGTACAGTGATATACAGTCAGGAGGGAGTGGCCCTGCGAGTCCTCAACAATGACTCTGGACCTCATGAAATCTCATAGCATCAGGTCAAACATGGGCAAGGAAACCTCCTGCTGATTACCACCGACCGCCCTCCCTCAGCTGATGAATCAGTCCTCCTCCATGTTGAACACCACTTGGAGGAAGCACTGAGGGTAGCAAGGGCACAGAATGTACTCTGGGTGGCGGACTTCAATGTCCATCACCAAGAGTGGCTCAGTAGCACCACTACTGACCGAGCAGGTCGAGTCCTGAACGACACAGCTGCCAGACTGGGCCTGCGGCAGGTGGTGAGCGAACCATCACAACGGAAATACTTACTTGACCTCGTCCTCACCAATCAACCTGTCGCAGATGCATCTGTCCATGACAGTATTGGTAGGAGTGACCACCCGCACAGTCCTCGTGGAGATGAAGTCCCATCTTCGCACTGACAACACCATCCAACGTGTTGTGTGACACTACCACCGCGCTAAATGGGATAGATTCAGAACAGATCAAGCAGCTCAAAACAGGGCATCCATGAGGCGCTGTGGGCCATCAGCAGCAGCAGAATTGTATTCCAGCACAATCTGTGACCTCATGGCCCGGCATATTCCTCACTCTACCATTACCAACAAGCCAGGGGATCAACCATGCTTCAATGAGGAGTGTAGAAGAGCATGCCAGGAGCAGCACCAGGCATACCTAAAAATGAGGTGCCAACCCAGTGAAGCTACAGCTCAGGACTACATGCATGCTAAACAGCGGAAGCAACATGCTATAGACAGAGCTAAGCGATTCCACAACCAACGGATCAGATCAAAGCGCTGCAGTCCTGCCACATCCAGTCGTGAATGGTGGTGGACAATTAAACAACTACAGGGAGGAGGCGGCTCTGCAAACATCCCCATCCTCAATGATGGCGGAGTCCAGCACATGAGTATAAAAGACAAGGCTGAAGCGTTTGCAACCATCTTCAGCCAGAAGTGCCGAGTGGATGATCCATCTCGGCCACCTCCCGATATCCCCACCATCACAGAAGCCAGTCTTCAGCCAATTCAATGCACTCCACGTGATATCAAGAAACGGCGGAGTACACTGGATACAGCAAAGGCTATGGGCCCCGACAACATCCCGGCTGTAGTGCTGAAGACTTGTGCTCCAGAACCAGCTGCGCCTCCAGCCAAGCTGTTCCAGTCCAGCTACAACACTGGCATCTACCCGACAATGTGGAAAATTGCCCAGGTATGTCCTGTCCACAAAAAGCAGGACAAATCCAATCCGGCCAATTACCGCCCCATCAGTCCACTCTCGATCATCAGCAAAGTGATGGAAGGTGTCTTCGACAGTGCCATCAAGCGGCACTTACTCACCAATAACCTGCTCATCGATGCTCAGTTTGGGTTCCGCCAGGACCACTCGGCTCCAGACCTCATTACAGCCTTGGTCCAAACATGGACAAAAGAGCTGAATGCCAGAGATGAGGTGAGAGTGACTGCCCTTGACATCAAGGCAGCATTTGACCGAGTGTGGCACCAAGGAGCCCAAGTAGAATTGAAGTCAATAGGAATCGGGGGAAAACTCTCCAGTGGCTGGAGTCATACCTAGCACAAAGGAAGATGGTAGTGGTTGTTGGTGGCCAATCATCTCAGCCCCAGGACATTGCTGCAGGAGTTCCTCAAGGCAGTGTCCTAGGCCCAACCATCTTCAGCTGCTTCATCAATGACCTTCCCTCCATCATAAGGTCAGAAATGGGGATGTTCGCTGATGATTGCACAGTGTTCAGTTCCATTAGAAACCCCTCAGATAATGAAGCACTCCAAGCCCGCATGCAGCAAGACCTGGACAACATCCAGGCTTGGGCTCATAAGTGGCAAGTAACATTTGCGCCAGATAAGTTCCAGGCAATGACCATCTCCAACAAGAGAGAGTCTAACCACCTCCCCTTGACATTCAATGGCATACCATCACCGAATCCCCCACCATCAACATCCTGGGGGTCACCACTGACCACAAACTTAACTGGACCAGCCATATAAATACTGTGGCTACAAGAGCAGGTCAGAGGCTGGGTATTCTGCGGCGAGTGACTCACCTCCTGACTCCCCAAAGCCTTTCCACCATCTACAAGGCACAAGTCAGGAGTGTGATGGAATGCTCTCCACTTGCTTGGATGAGTGCAGCTCCAACAACACTCAAGAAGCTCGACACCATCCAGGACAAAAGCAGCCCGCTTGATTGGTACCCCATCCACCACCCTAAACATCCACTCCCTCCACCACTGGCACACAGTGGCTGCAGTGTGTACCATCCACAGGATGCACTGTAGCAACTTGCCAAGGCTTCTTCGACAGCACCTCCCAAATCCGCGACCTCTACCACCTAGAAGGACAAGGGCAGCAGGTACATGGGAACACCACCACCTGCACGTTCCCCTCCAAGTCACACACCACCCCGACTTGGAAATATATCGCCGTCCCTTCATCGTCGCTGGGTCAAAATCCTGGAACTCCCTTCCTAACAGCACTGTGGGAGAACCTTCACCTCACGGACTGCAGCAGTTCAAGGCGGCGGCTCACCACCACCTTCTCAAGGGAAATTGGGGATGGGCAATAAATGCCGGCCTCGCCAGCGATGCCCAAATCCCATGCACGAATTAAAAAAACACACACACGCACGCACAGAGGCAGAGAGCGAGCGACGCACGCACAGAGGCCGAGCGACGCACGCACAGAGGCCGAGAGCGAGCGACGCACGCACAGAGGCCGAGCGACGCACGCACAGAGGCCGAGCGACGCACGCACAGAGGCCGAGCGACGCACGCACAGAGGCCGAGCGACGCACGCACAGAGGCCGAGCGACGCACGCACAGAGGCCGAGCCACGCACGCACAGAGGCCGAGGCAGAAAGAGAGAGAGAGAGAGAGAGAGAGACACACACACACAGAGTGAGAGAGAGAGGGAGTGAGAGAGAGGGGGAGAGAGAGAGACACACACACAGAGTGAGAGAGAGAGGGAGTGAGAGAGAGAGGGAGAGAGAGAGACACACAGAGTAAGAGAGAGGGAGAGAGACACACACACACACACACACAGAGTGAGAGAGACACACACACACAGAGTGAGAGAGAGAGGGAGTGAGAGAGAGACACACACACACACACACACAGAGTGAGAGAGAGAGAGACACACACACAGAGTGAGAGAGAGAGAGACACACACACAGAGTGAGAGAGAGAGAGACACACACAGAGTGAGAGAGAGAGAGACACACACACAGAGTGAGAGAGAGAGAGACACACACACACAGAGTGAGAGAGAGAGAGACACACACACACAGAGTGAGAGAGAGAGAGACACACACACACAGAGTGAGAGAGAGAGAGACACACACAGAGTGAGAGAGAGAGAGACACACACAGAGTGAGAGAGAGAGAGACACACACAGAGTGAGAGAGAGAGAGACACACACAGAGTGAGAGAGAGAGAGACACACACAGAGTGAGAGAGAGAGAGACACACACAGAGTGAGAGAGAGAGAGACACACACAGAGTGAGAGAGAGAGAGACACACACAGAGTGAGAGAGAGAGAGACACACACAGAGTGAGAGAGAGAGAGACACACACAGAGTGAGAGAGAGAGAGACACACACAGAGTGAGAGAGAGAGAGACACACACAGAGTGAGAGAGAGAGAGACACACACAGAGTGAGAGAGAGAGAGACACACACAGAGTGAGAGAGAGAGAGACACACACAGAGTGAGAGAGAGAGAGACACACACAGAGTGAGAGAGAGAGAGACACACACAGAGTGAGAGAGAGAGAGACACACACAGAGTGAGAGAGAGAGAGACACACACAGAGTGAGAGAGAGAGAGACACACACAGAGTGAGAGAGAGAGACACACACAGAGTGAGAGAGAGAGAA